>NC_058404.1:86783226-86883089 GCF_002201575.2 Neomonachus schauinslandi
AAGTTAAAAAGTGAGTACTAGGTAACTTAAAATATTAGCTAGACATTTCAATAGTAGGCTGCATACAAAAGTCTTTAGATACTTTTAAAGGAAATTTGTGAAATAGAATCATTTTCACTATGTCTGCCTTAAATCACAATAGAGGATTACTTGTGAATATATTAAGGTTTAATTTGATGAAATGAAACTGACAATCAAAATATATTAGACTCTCATATTTGCTTTGTCACATGAAGCAGAACCATATTTTCAATATTTGTTCTCTCGGGAAGAAGAGAAAAGGAATAGGAGTAGGGTTTAATGTGAAAGAAAGTTGCTACTTGATAGATGCATGGGTTAGTGGGAACTTTAATCTTCTGGAAAATAGGAAGGCTACTAGTCTGGGTAATTAGTGCTACCTGCTGCAATAGTCACACTCATGAAATCTCAGGGGCTTACCATAGTAAAGGTGGTATCCTGTAGGATGTTTTTAAGGGCCAGGCCAGGAAGTTGCTTTCATTACTTCTACCAACATGCCATTTAGAATTATAAGGATGTAAACCTCACTTAGACCAAACTCCCCAGTCAATAGTTAGCTATTTGCCTAAAATGAGTGAGGGTGCCAAAACCTAAGTCTGTGGCTTTGAAGTTCAGTGCTCCTTCCATTTTCCACATGGTCTTGCCAATAACACAGTGCATGTGGATGAATGCATGAAACCCGATAATTCCACATTTGACTCTGAAAGTCAGGTAATATAGACAGGTAATGTTGGGGACTGAGTTGGGGCTTGAGTAGGCCCCAGGCTTTTCCTTGAGGCCATCATCACCTTGGAGTCTTCTTTATGTCTACACTGGTCCTAGAGATTCAGGGAAACTTGTGGGGGACTAGGAATGGTGGGGAATTATATGGCGCACAAGGGGAGCTAAGAGCAGACTGGTTGATATCCCTATTCTCTTTCTGTTGCCATTCTTTAGATCACTGCTATTCCAGAAGTGGGTGATGAGTAGACAAAGGAAATTAGCAAAGCACCTAAGGATAGAGAAATCTCTGGCATTAGGTGGAGAAAGAACATGCAGTACTGGTGATAATCCTCCACAAACTGGCTCCTCTCTTTCTTTTCCATTTTAGTAAAGACAGTGGTGAGCTACTAAGTGTTTAACAATTGCCGTTCTGGAAAAAAAAAGTGTATATACACATTTATTATACATTTTACTGACAGCCAATTGATTCTCACAGAATGCTTTTGTTGATGTTTGACAAACTCTTCTATTTGTAGCCAACCTATGGTTGCAATTGGTGAACAAGCGTGGTTCTAATATGAATGTTGGTTACTATTTTTATTTACTTTACTAAGATGAAAGAGAAGCAACAAAAATATGTGTTAGAACTTCACTCATTTGTCAATGACACAGGGACTTTGCTGAATCAGATGAATGTTTTTGTATACTGGAAGAATATTTCTCCAGCTTTTTGTGTTTTCATAATGTGACAGACACAACCATATACTTTAAAATTTAATCTACAATATTAGCATTTTCTCTATCACTTTCTTAAGTCTAGACAAGCAATGAAATAATAAATTAAGCTCTGATTCTTAGCATTTTCCAATTTCTGTGGTGTGAATACTCCTACCATAGCTGATTTCAAGCTACCAGTGTGACATCACTGAATGGACTGTTGGGAAGAGATACACAGTTACACACCACCAATATTGTATTTATGTCATATGGATATAATAGATGTAAATTACCTCAAGAACATCAATGTGGTGAAACACAGTAAGCTAATCAGTGTCAAGTGTATATTATTTTTGTTTTAAATATTTTTGATAATATGTATTAATTTTGTTTTTAATATTTTATTTGATTGGATGTTTATATAATTTAGTTTTTAATAATGGCTGTATTTAATGACTGGCTTACTGAGTCATTGGAAATTTAACAATTGGCTCTCATGAGCTAGTATGAGCCAGTTCTGTATCTAGCCTAGATATAGCAACTCCGATTTTCCAATTGTTCAGGCCAAAAAACCTGGGGTCAACCTTATTCCTCCCTTTTCTGTATACTCCATACCCAGTCCTTTAGCAAATCCTGTTGACTTAGTGCCTTGCTTTTTTTTTTTTTTAAAGATTTTATTTATTTGAGAGCGAGAATGAGAGACAGCATGAGAGGGAGGAGGGTCAGAGGGAGAAGCAGACTCCCTGCCGAGCAGGGAGCCCGATGCGGGACTCGATCCCGGGACTCCAGGATCATGACCTGAGCCGAAGGCAGTCGCTTAACCAACTGAGCCACCCAGGCGCCCAAGTGCCTTGCTTTTCTATGTTAGAAAATGAAGGAAATTAGAAGAAAACCTGCACACACTCAAAGTGCTACATTAATTTATTACCAGTATCTCTACCTATATATTCTGCTGTCCTTCCTGTTGCAACATGACCTTAGATGAACAACTTCCATGTTACAACATGATCATAGGTGAACAACAACAACTCAACTTGCTCCTATCTAAAGCTAACTCATCTCCTAAATCTACTGTATTATTCCCTCCAATACACAAACGTACTGTTAATTTTAATAGCTTGAACGCTTATTTTTTTTCTTTATCTCTCTTTCTTGCCAGCTTCTGTCCATTTTTTTTCTTCCACTTTGGAGCGATAATTCTTGAAAGAATTGTCTACATTTACTGTCTCTAATTCTATTTCTCCCATTATTTTGTGACTGTGCTTCCTGTACTATGGCTTACTGTTCTTTACTCTGCTTTGCTGGTTCTTTCTCTTTTTCCCAGTTCTTTAATGTTGAATGTCCCAGGGCTCAGTGCTTGGCTCTTTTCTCCAATCACACTCATTCTTTTGATCATCTCACATAGTCTTAGTGCTTTAAATACCATTTATATTCCAGTGACACTATATCCCCAGCACAGAGCTCTAGTCTGATCTCTAGATAAAGCTCTACCCCACATCCACTTGGATGTCTTAGAGACATTCCAAACTCGAGTCCAAAACTGAACTCATGATCATCTCTAGACTTGTTTTTTTCATCCATCTAGTTTCTCAGCAGTTTTATTCTTTCAGTTTCTCAGGACCCAAACCCTGGAGCCGTTCTTGGCTACTCCATATCACACCCCACATCCAACCATTTAGGAGATTCTTTTGGTTCCAGCTGCAACATATGTTTAAAATCTGACCACTTTTACCACTTTTCTTGATATCACCCTTATCTGAACTACCTTTAGTTTTGCACCTGGATTATTGTAATAGCTTTGCAATTGGTTAGAACTTTCCCTTCCTGCAGTTGATTCTCTATACAACATTAATGCTGTTAAACATAGTCAGATGGGACTCCTCTGTCCAAGTCCCTACAGTGGCTCCCATTTCACTCAGTAAAATTCGAAGCGCTTCAGTGGCCTACAAAGTCCTGTAGTATCTGTCCCCTTCCCCTGATGTTGTTCCTCTTCATCTACTTTCTTCTTTGCTCATCCTACTCTGGGAACATAGTGGGAACACTCCCCTCATAGGGTCTTTTGCTAGCTGCTCCTAAGGAGCCTCATTCCCCAGGCATTCCTTCATCAAATCCCTTACTTCCTTTAAGTATTTTCAGATACCCTCACCTTCTCAACAAGGCCTATCTTGACTACCCCATTAAATCATGTAATTTGAGCCTGCACTTTCCCCCAAGTCCCTTTACCATCTTCTTCTTTTTTCTCTATAGCACAATATACCTCTAACACACTAAATAATTGACTTATTATTATGTTCATTGCCCGTTATATGCTTCATCCATGTAAACACCATGAGAGTAATTCTTCTGTTTTTTTCCCTGATGAAATGCCAGATCCTATAATAATAAATGCTCAATAAATATTTGCTGCCTACAGGACTGGCTACATGATTTGTGGGTCTAGTGCAAAGTAAAAATTTAGGCCCCCTTTTTAAAAATTATTATGAATTTCAAATAGCCACAACAAAGCATCAAACTAAGCATGGGCCCTTCTAAGCACAGGGCCTTCTGCTCCTGAACTGGTTGCATGTCCATGAAACCAGCTCTGGTTGAATGAATGAATGAACAGGTGGCTTTACTTTCAAGATACCAGTAGAATCTGACCACTGTTCATCACCTCTACTACTACTAACTTGGTACAAGTTATCATTGTTTCTTGCCCAAATATTGCAATAGCTTCCTAATTGTTCTGTTTGTGTCCATACATTTTTGTGCTATAGGGGTTCTCATTTACATAGACTCCAATGTAAATACTTCTCTAGAGTTGTGCAAGGTGGTAAGACTCTGAGACAGGCTTACATGACTGTGTTCTGACCACCCTGACCTTGAGTTCCCTCTACCTGGAATGCTCATCTTCTAAGGGTTCCACCTCCTATAGGTCTTTGCTCTACTTTTACTTTCTTTCTTCCCTTTTTTTTTTTTTAACTTTTACTTTCTTAATGAAGATTTTCTTGGCTGTCTATGTAAAATTGCAATCTACCCCTTATCCTAAATTTCTCATTCTATTCCCTTACCTTAGTTCCTCTAGGTCATTTATCACTCTGATACACTATGTATTCCATTTATCTATTCATCTCTCCATGAGGGAAGAGGTGTTTTTCTGTCTTTTCCACCACTCTTCCCCAGCATTTATAAAAGTCCCTAAAACATAGTAGGCATACAACACATTCATTGAATTGATCGCTGAATAAATAAGTGAATGCACACCCAGAACAAAAATCTCCTAATGAAGCAGAACTGCTGGAGGAGACAGATAATAACATGAACTAAAGTGTATTAGAACATTAGATTCAGTTACTGAATAGAGGGACACATTTGATTTAAGATAACTAAACAAACCATGATTTCTCAATTAAAATTTGGTAGATACATTGAAAGGGGATTGGTGAAACCAGACTGCAGATCTGGAAGATCAAATGGAGGAAATAATCTGAATACCAGAGTAAAAATAAAAAGAATTGGAAAAACATAACAGATTTAGTTGACATATTCGTATTTCCCAACAATCAAATTATAGGATTTCAGGATGAGAAAACAAAAGAGATGGAAAGGAGGTAAACAATAGATTAAAATTTCCCTGATCTAAAAAAAGATTGAGTCTGCAGATTAAAGGAGCTCACAAAGTTGAAGATAAAACTTGTATGAATATCCTGGGGATATTCCTAAACTTCAAGAATAGAAAGAATATTTTTTGATCTTCCAGGCAAAAATAAGGAAGAATCAGACTGACATCAGACTTTGCATCAGCAAATTAAAAGCTAGGAAATATGAGATGCCTGACAGAAAAGCACTGATAATCGTCTGTTAGGATGAAAGAAATCTATTCAGATACATAGAAGGATTTCAAAAATGTGTTATCCACTTGCCCCATCTACTCCAACAGCAAAAACCTGGAAGATAAACCTTAATATAGGGGAAGGTAAAGAGGCAAGTGGTTGTCAGTAAAACTTGCGACATACATTTATGTTGCAAAAGCTAAATTTAATATGACAGAATGCCTGAAAATAAGTTATAAAACAAAAATTATTGAAATACAAGAGTCAAGTTGCAATGGAACCAAAAATAATCTCTAGTTATAATACTAAATGAAGCAAAGCTTAGGAATTTCTTAGGTATGGTGAGAGAAGTGAAGTAAAATCAATCTAAAGGTTTCATTTGATGGGAGAGTAGAAAAGACAAAATATTCTAAAGGTCTAATCTGATTGGATTAGGGTGGAAGTAACTGGGACATAGAACATCACATTTGTGATAATAATTGGCAGATTATGAGTTTCAAGAAGGAAAGTTGCCCTAGTAGAAGTAAAGAGCACAGTAAAATGTCTAAATAAAAAGAAAAGAATGACTAAATAGCAACTTCATTAAACTAGCTCAGAATCAGAGAAAGAAAAGAAGCAACAAAATTAAGTGAATACTAAATGTAATGGAAAAAGTAAAACCTAGCAAATGAAGTAAATAGGTTGTCAAAGATAGTTGTATCAGGTTAAAAAACAAAATCCAAAAATATATTGTTTTTACAAGAAACACTTAAAGCAGAATGATAGAAAAAATGCCCAAAGTGTAAGTTGGATAAAGGAAAAAGCAAACAGAAAACAATGTTAGTGGCAATGTTAATATTAGACCATAATTAATAAAACTAAGGTTTAGCACACTAAACAAGATTAAAAAACAGTAACAGGATAAATAGGGATATTATGCAGTTATGGAAGGAAACATTTATGAGTAAACTATAATACCTGTATGCACTAAACATCAGAACATTTAAGTAAATAAAGCAAAAACTGTTAGAAATACAAGGAAAACCTGATAAATAGTAGTTATAATGGGAAATTTCCATACACCTCCTGCAAATGGGCTGAATCTAGTAGCCCCAAAGTATGCAAGAAAATACAAAATAGAAATAATATAAATAATAATTTTTTTAAAGTTTTTATTTAAATTCTAGCTAGTTAACCTACAGTGTAATATTGGTTTCAGGAGTAGAATTTAATGATTCATCACTTACATATAACACCCAGTGCTCATCATAACAAGTGCTCTCCTAATCCCCATCATCCATCTAGCCCATCCCCCACCCACCTCCCTCCATTAACCCTCAGTTTGTTGTCTATGGTTAAGAGTCTCTTATGGTTTGCCTCTCTCTCTCTCCTCTCTTTTTACCTTCTCCTATGTTCATCTGTTTTGTTTCTTAAATTCTACATGAGTGAGATCATATGGTATTTGTCTTTCTTTGACTTATTTCACTTAGCATAATACCCTCTAGTTCCATCCATGTCACTGCAAATGGCAAGATTTCATTCTTTTTGATGGCTGAGTAATATTCCATTATATGTATGTGTGTATATATATATATCCATCATTAGTCAATGGATATTTGGGCTCTTTCCATAATTTGGCTATTGTTGATAACGCTGCTATCAACATCGGGGTGCATGTGCCCCTTTGAATCAGTATTTTTGCATCCTTTGGGTAATTATAATGAATAAATTTGACTTTATCTTTTATCGTTATGTACTTCACAGCTAGGGCTGCCATAACAAAATATCATTGAGTGGCTTAAACAACAGAAATTTATTTACTCACAGTTCAGGAGGTTGGAAGTCCACGATTAAGATGTCAGCAGGTTGGTTTCTCTAGAGGCCTCTGTCCTTGTTGCAGACAACAGCCTTCTTGCTATTTCCTCACATGGTCTTTTCTCTGTTCCTGTGAACTCCTGGTATCTCTTCCTCTTCTTTAAGGACAACAGTACTGTTGGATTAGGGTCCTACCCTTATGATCTCATTTAACCTTAATTACCTCCTTAAAGTCCTTATCTCCAAATATATTCACACAGGGGGTTAGGGCTTTAACCTATGGAATTTAGGAGAACACATTTCAGTTCATAACACTCTCACATTTTATACCTACATATGGAATATCTAAATTTTTACTTTCATGGAACATTTATAAAAATTGTGTACTCGACTGCAAAAGAAAAAATTTAACAAATTTAAAGGCAAAAAGTGGTGAGCCAAAATGTTAATGATAATTCAATTAAAAAATAAGATGAGCAAAAAATATTAACTACTTGAAATTAAGAAATATTCCCATAATTAACTCTGAAATCAAAAAAGAAATTCAAATTGATATTATAAATTGTCTTGAAATAAACAAAAATTGATTTCATATAAAAATCTGTGTTTGCAGTTGAAATTATACTAAGAGGAAAACATTTAACACTAAATGCCATCATTTTTAAAGAATGCTAAAGATAAAGGAACTTGACATAATTTTTAGAAATTAGAAAAAGGAGCGATGAAATTAACCAAAAGATATTGGGAAGAAACATAATAAAGATAGAAGCTGAAATTGATGTAGAAACAACACCAAAAAGAGTGCAAAGTAAGATAAATCCAAGGGCTTGTTCTTTGGAAAGACTAACCAAATAGATAAAATCTTCCAGAAGCTTGAATGTAGAGTAAGAGAGAAAATATAAAGCGTGTATCAAACACACATATGGAAGGACTTAAAAAATTATAAAATAATACTTAGTGATGCTCTTTGGTGATGCATTTGAAAATCTGGATAAAATGGCTGTTTTCCATCAAAAGGTATGTTATGCCAAGGAATAAAAAGTTTGAATGGACACATTGCCATAGAAGGGATCGGAAGGGCAATTAAAGATTTACCGTCAAAACAGGCACCCTGGTCCAGATGGTTTCACAGCTGAGTTTCTAGCCAACCTTTAAAGAACAGATGATCTCAATGTTATTTATGCTATTCCAGACCTCACAACTGGAGTGAAAATCCCTCAATTAATTTTATGTATATAGAATAACATTAATAGCAAAACCTGATGAACATAATACAAAAATAACCCCTCAACTAAAAACTATTATCACTGATGAACCTAGATGCAAGCATTCTAAATAAGAAAATTCAATTCAGCACTATATGAAAAGAATATATCCTCTGGCCAGCTAGCATTTATTCCATAATAAAAACATAGTTGGATACCAGGAAGTCTGTCAACATAATCACATCATGGAATATAAACTTTACTAGATGTTAAGCTGCATGAGGGAAAGAATTTTGCATGGTTTTTTTTTTTTTTTTTCACTGCTGTATCCCCAGTACAGAACCACCTATTATAGAACAACACCTATTATATAGTGTCTGCTCAATAAGCATTTGTTGAATGAATGGATTATATTAATTAAATCAAAGGAGAAAGACTATATGATTATGTCCTGTGGTGTGTGGTAAATGTTTAACAATCAACTTTCCAAAATACAAAAACAACCCTGATTTGTTGCATTTGCTGATTTCCATGGTGCAAATACTTCCACCATTGCCATTTAAAAATACTTCAATCGTTGGCCAATATGATAACACCAAGTGGAGTTGGATAGGGATTTTATAATTGGGTTTCTCCAACCTGGGTGAGCTGGCTCAGGCACACCACTGCTAGGTAGATAGGGGCTGAAGGGGGACTTGGAAGGTCAGTAGTCATTTCTAAACAAGTAATGGAGGGCTATTACTTAAATATGATAAATTATATTTGCTAAAACCTCCAAATAAATAGGAGCCACTGAAACCATTTCAATCAAAATCAAGAACTAACAGAGTTTGCTGCTATCATGGTATTATTCAACAGTGCTTTGGAGAGACTTGCAAATGTAGACAAATAACAATGTAACAAATGAATGTAAACTGGAAAAGAAAAGATATCTCTTTGGGCAAATAATGTCTCTGCTGAAAGCAAGGTACTCTGTTGAAACAAACAAAATCCAAAACAAAGTATAAACAGTCTAACAATAACAAAATGAAATAGGGCAAAGCAAAAACTGCTAGAATTAAAAGAAAATTTGGTATAGCATTTGGATACAAAATGAAAACTTGATAGTTTTTCTGTATTAGCACTACATAACTAGAAAGGGAAATGGCAAAAGTTGTCCATTCTCAAAGACCTTCTATTATTGACTACATCCACACTCAGACAAGTAGCTGCTCTTAAAAGGTGACATTGTGATTTGGGCTAATCAAAAGGAAGCATGTGAAGGATAAGGTGCAGATCAAGGATATGTAACTAGGGTGAGAGAGAGAGAAATAAGGAGAGGATGTCTGTGACCTCGTTACTTAGCAATATTTAAAAAATCAAAATTTAAATTTTTTTAAGGTCGCAAAGCAGGAGCAAATTTTTTGTCTCTCTTGCTACTGCCAAATATATAATTAGACCTATTTTTCATACTTACTTGGACCCTCTTATAGTAGCTGTTATTGCCCTTTAAGGTTCTGAACAGTATGGAGAAGACAGAGGCTGGTCTGGCTCATAAGAGAGTTCTTTGCTCTCTTGATGACTGGTGCACCAAATGATCATAATACATCATGTTCCAGGTTTGTTTCATTCACCAAGATGCCATACATCCTAATATTTCAATATCCTCTCTGACATTCTTCTATTTTACCTTCTCTCATCATCATAACCCACCATATGTCGAAAATGTTCAGGGGATGGGGAAACACTTTAATATTATATTGCTTGGCTTTGACATTTTTTCTGTTGATCCCCTTGGTCTATAATACTTTCAGTGAACAAGACAGACATTTCCAGTGATTCCAGATTTCCTGGTAACCCTATAATATAGTAAGTCTTTGATTTGTATATAAAAATTCCTGTATTTCATAGATTTCATGCAGCAAACAGTGGAAAACAAAATCTTTATCCAGGGAGCGATAAAAATAGGGAAGGGTGGAGTGGGGTGGATGGTACAGGGAAAGTATTCTAAAGCACTTGCTTCTGTACTTGGCTATGCTTTTGAATCACATAAGGAAGTACAGTTGGAATTAAAGTGAAGTTTGGGCACTTTAGTACCTTGAAGATTTCCTTACATAGGACGGCTTATGCACTGTGTATTTATGTATTGAAATAAATCACGATGTTTTTCAAAGCTAGTGTTCTAACACATTGTTGGGTGATGTTCAGGGGGAGATAAAGAGATGATTTTACAGCTTGTGGGCATATATAATGAACCCTAGACAAATAATCTTAGTATTTCCAAATGTGAATATCATCAAGTGTATCCTCATGGAAGAAAAGATTTGGCAATGTTGATATATAAGATTTTACCAATACACCTTTGTGCAGAGAATATCAATTGTGTAAAGAAATGAATATATGGCTCTGAGAATGCATTTGGCTCCTGGCTATATCTCGGACCGCTCTATTTTTTATGACTTTAAAATTGTTTAGATATTTGGCTTAGTTTTGCTTGACATTGCTTTGAAAGAACATTCCATAAATTTAAAAGCATCTTAACACGTATGTAAGCAATATTACAATGAAAATAATATAAAAATGGAAATTGTGTCTGGGCTGATGAAAATGTAGACTAATACTGCATTCTGGTGAGTAACCTGGTACTAGTTAGATTAGAATATTTGAATGCTGTTCTTTGGCATAGATCCCAAAGGGTCCCGCATAGGTCCATAAACAGAATGACCACACAACCTGGCTTCCCTGAGGTCAAGTAATACTGCTTCCAGTCACTTTCAGAAGTGACTTACCTTGGACAATATGGTCATCCAACCCCTAAATGTACATGTATGAGGAAGTTCATTGCAGTGGTGGAGAGAGCTCTTCATGGGGACAGGGAGTAGGGAAAACATGATGGAAATAGACACAGAATAAGTTTTAAGCAGCAGTCAGAATCAAATGATTCTTAACATAGGTTCATCTTTAAAAAAAAAGAAAAAGAAAAAAGCAACACATTGATTACTTAGAAAGGAAATAGCCAGACTGAAATGTATAGTATCTTACAGAATAAAATACATGGGAAAAAATGAACAATATGCATGCTACAAGCACATGCAAACAGAAGGATACACATCAAACACATTACAATTGTTGGCTAAGGGGAGAGAGAGGAATGTGAGTGGGTTATAGAATTAAAAGGGAGTGAAATAAAACAAGGTAGTGTCTTGTACAGACCAGCACTAATAATGTACTATGAACTGAACAGTATGATTAAGACAAAACCCTGTACCTCATGTCCAAAATAGTACCCTGTAGTCTATAATTATATTATACATGATACAAGTATAAAGAATGTATCTTTTAAAATATTTTTTACAAGCCAGAATTAAAACATTATGTGTAACTAACCCAGGTATGAGAAACTGGGCATAAAATAATATTAATAAATCTTTGCCAAAATAGATGCTTCTGTTTTAAGACTCTCTAATTTGAGAATTTATAAACCTATGGGCGGGGTGGGGGGGCTGGCTGAAAGAATTAAATAACCTCTGGATAGAAAAACTTATCTTAGCCTTTCATCTACACTCACTGCCAACCTCTGAACAACAGTAATTTTTCACAATTTCTGTAATTATAAATGCAACCTTTCATCCTCAGTACTCAGGCATCTCACACCTAAACTCTTTAAAGAAAATAAATACCTTAAGTTTGAATCTCTCCTCTAGATCCTTAATGATACACTTGAAGGATTTTGCCAAGTACAAGAAACTGTATTGATTTTCCCAATGGACTTTCTGGGATTCCCTAGCAGGAGGCCCTGGCTGACAATTTTAGCTAGATTTGGGGATGACCTGGGCTTGACAGTTGTCACCTCCAATGGTTGATGAAGCTCTACAAGTGGGCATTCCCTCCCTTTTCTTGTGTGTCCTTCTGGTTCTGAATGCTTGGTAGAAGAATGTGGCTTTTTCTACAAAGAAGGACCAGTTTTCCCTGCAAAGAATATATGTCCCTGAACCTCCTACTGAAAACTTGGAACAAATTCTCAATTCTAGTTGGCTGAATATGGTTACTACAAAAATGGTCCCTTTTATGTCATTGATAATTGTGTTTCAGGAGGAAGCTTGAAATATCATTGGGGAGTTACAGTAGACTTTTCAAGAAGGCAGTTCTCTCTGCAACTAGGTTTTTTGAACCACAGGGAAATAACCTAATTATTTGGTAACCTTTTAAGAATGCTACAGTTGCAGTGTGTGTCAGGGAAGGGGTAAAAAATGTTGACTATCATTGTTCTAAAAGACTAGTGTTTATCAAACTGGCTTGTGATGTGAGTGGACTCTTGGGTATCTAAGTTATGTAGGAGACATTTTAAATTGAGTGTTTTATTTGGATTATAACCTAAAATTTAGTATAAACATTCTGGACAAAGTGCATTTCAGATGATTTTGGTGCCTGTTTGTAGATTTATGATTGTGTTTCATACCATGTAAAGGCTAAATAGTGTCTTAGCACACTGTCCACGTGGAAGTTTTTCACAGTTGTTCAAATACAGAAAAACAATGGACAAATACACTTGACCCTAGAACAATGCTGGAGTTGGAGGCACTGACCCCCTGCACAGTTGAAAATCTGTGTACAACTTTTGAATCCCCCAAATATTAACTACTAATAGCCTACTGTTGACCGGAAGCCCTACCAATACCATAAATAGTCAATTAACATGTATTTATCTATATTATATGCTGTATTCTTAAAGTTAGCTAAAGAAAATGAAGTTTTATTAGGAAAGTCATAGAAAGGGGTGCCTGGGTGGCTCAATCAATTAAGCGTCTGCCTTCAGCTCAGGTCATGATCTCAGGGTCGTGGGATCCAGCCCTGCATCAGGCTCCCTGCTCAGCAGTGAGTCTGCTTCTCCCTCTCCCTCTGTGATCTCTCTTGCTCTCACTCTCTCAAATAAATAAATAAAAACCTTAAAAAAAAGTCATAGGAAAAGAAAATACATTTACAGTACTATACTGTAAAAAATCCACATATAAGTGGACTGCATAGTTCAAACCCCTGTTGTTGAAGGGTCAACTATGTTTGTAATGTGGCAGGTTTCAGTATAGGTATGCAAAATTCAAAAGCATCTGTGCCATGAAATTTGTGACATATTATGATTTGGGGTGAATATATTGTGTGGATCCCATCTTTGTTCACACCATTCTGCAACAATTTATTAGAAGTTAAGTATAATAGTACATACCTACATATGCACACACACACACATACATACAAATAAGGAACTTTCCTTTCCTGATTCCTGCCATAATTAGACCAAATGCCAATTACAATTTGAATTTTAGTAATTCTACAAGTCTATTTTTATGTTTAAGGAAACAAGATATCTCTACAGAATTATCAAGAGACACTTCATTTCTTAGTTGCCGGTTTGCATAAAGGTGGGATCTGAATATCTTGGTATAGGACACAGAGATTTGAGGTAATTAGTAACTTTTTTGGGGGAAAAAATGTCATTCTTTGCATTATTGTCATTGAAGTTAAATTCTAGACACAATAAATGGGAACTAGACCTAAAATATATCTTTCTCATTAAGCCTGCAATTTAGTCAGCAAAACAACATCAGTTGTCATTTGAAATTAATGTGATTTTATATAAAACATTAAGTATATGTCTATATATTTTATTTATATTTAATTTTCAGTGTGCATATTAAATTGATATTGGAATAAAATAAAGTCCATATTGTGAGCACATGAGAACCTTTTCTTTTGAAAGAAGTACACATATTATTCATTGAAACATTCACTACCCAAAGAATATGCCCATTAAAGTATTTCATTATTCAGACAATAAATATGTAAGCATTTTTAGCTGAAGAATTTAGTTGTCTAATCATATAAGTCATTCAAACTGAGTTGTATAAGATATTCCTGAGGGACAGTATTTATAGAAATATATTTTTAGATGTTTTATAAAACATACGTATCTTGTACTTATGCGTGTCTTAGTGCTTATGGGTGTATGGAGAACTAAGAAATTTGCGCATTTTTGAAAATTTTGTCTAACAAAAACCTGAAAGCAGTCATAGTGTGAAATAAATTGATAATACCTTTGAGTCTCCATAGCATTTTAGCTGGATTTTTACCCTAAGTTTATTTTATCCAACGAAGGCCGCTTCATGATCTGCTGTTTTCTAAAAAGGAGCTCCTAGAACCCATCTCCAGTCATGCTGTGATTTTTTTTTTTTTCATTTTAAATCTAGGCTACCTTTTGACTTTCTTACATAAAGGCATAATAGGAGGATGATGGACACAGGGATTCGATGGTGATTATACATAATTCTTTCCTTAATCTGCTTTGCAACTTTAAACTACTCTGTAGCTCGAAGTATTGTCTCCTCTTCTATAGTATATATCTAATCTGGGGATAAAAATTGAGAAGTAAATGAGGTAAAAATAAAGCATTGTTCAAACTAGCCTTTTTACTGCCTTGAAGTTTGGGAATGATTGCTCTCTACATTGGCATTTGAGAGAAAAATTTGGCTATTATGGTTTTTCTTGTTATTTTTATTAAGCGAATGAAAAAGGATGGTAGCAGTTCAGCCACTGGGGTGTCGGAACAGCAAATTGAGGGGCCCCCAAAGACCTTGCTACCCATTTTTGAAGTTCAATTCCAGTCACTAAGATTAGAGCAGCCCTTCCAAAATGAGGGTCACAAATGCATTTGTGATTTAGACTATTTGTCTGGATGCTGTCAGGGAAACAATTGGCTATTATTGAACAGAACTACTGATTTTCTCTTTGTACCATTTTTTCCTTTTGTTTTGGTCATCTCTGAATGGTAAAGTCTGACAGCAAGTAAAAAAAAAAATAATAGTTATGTGGAAGAGAAAGGAACATGGAGAGGAAAGGGAACAGATGAAGAGAGATAAGGGAGAAAAGAGACAGCCTTTCAGTTTCATATGGTATTGATTTTAGTCCTGAGTAACTTAGTTTAATTGAAAATATATTTAGTGAGCATGTACTATGTAACAGACATTGTTAATTGATACGGGGGTACGAATTAGACGAGATGAAAATCTATGTCATCAAGAAGCTCATTCTGTAGCGTGGGAATTTGAAGAGAGGGAATGTAATCAATATTTTTCTTGGAGTTTGCCTCACCCACAGGTTCTCCAAGGGCTAGCCTTTACTCTATCCTGGGTGCCTGTCCCTAATCATAGCTGGTGCAGAGTCCAGAAGCTTATCCACTAAGTGGTAACTCAAGAGTCATAGGGTGGACTCTTGAATGAGTGAGCCTGTTACCAGAATCTCTCCAATCTATCGGCAACATTCTTCATTTCCCCTGAAAAGTGTGTCTCACATCTGCTCGCTCCTCTCTGCTACCATGCTATCCTTATCAACATATTACCATAGTCTCCTACTTGGTTTCTTTATTTGCAGCATCTCATCTGTTAAGTTCATTCTCTAGTTAGAGTGACGTTTTAAAAATATAATCAGAACATGTCATCCTTCTACTTAAAGAATTTCCATGCTTTCCCACTGTCCTCGAAAACAACTTCACAACATGACCCTCTCCCTGCCCACCTCCCCAACACCCACTCCATGATCAGCCCCTGGGATCCTTCTTCTTCCTCATCCTTCTGATTGGCCTCCTCTCCATGCTCCTGCCACTCTGACCTTGTTGCAATTCCTCCAGTGGGCTGAGGTGATTTCTACATTAGGGCCTCTGTGCGTGATGCCCTTCCTTGTGCATGACTCTCCTTCCTGCTCACTCTACATGCTGACTCCTTTGGATACGTTCAGTCTTAGCTTAAATTTTATCTTCTAACAGATGCCTTTCCACTATATCCTCACTAAGGTAGGTTCCACTTACTACTCTCACTGCACCTATGATTTTTTTCACAAAACTTTTTTTCTTTTTCTTTTTTTACAATTTCAAGCACACACACACACACACACACATTCTTACTTAGGTCCTGTCTGATCATCTCACTAGACTGCAAGTAGCATTATTCCCTACTGTAATTCCTGTACCTAACGTAGTGCTTAGACCCATGTAAGAAGCCCAATACATATGTTCAGTAAATAGTGAATTTACATTAAGACACACAGCAATTGCCCTCAGTGGGGAATCCTGGAGTTAGCAGATAATAACGCTCTTGGTGAGGGTGAGCATTTTGGGGTCCTGACTAACCTTGGCAATACCATGTAGAGGCCGACCACGTAAGCTCTGGAGTCAAAGACGTCTGGGTTCATGCTCTACTTTCACCTCTTATTAGCAGTATTACCTCAGGCAAATTACTTAGCATCTACGAACTCTCTTTCCCAATATGTCACATGGAGGTAATAGTATCTTTTACAAGACTGTTTTAAGGAAATATAATAATGCAGGCAAGGTAATTCACCTAATGATAATGAATAACATTTATTTAATACTTCTCTGTGCCCGGCCCTAGACTAGGAGGTTTATGGTGCTATCTCACTGGATCTCTACAAATGACCATCATGTACATGTACATGAGGAACTTAAAAAAAAAGGGTAAATTTAAGGTCATATAGCCAGTAAGTGGCAGAATCAGGATAAACTCAGGACTTTTCATTGCAGAATATAATATTACAAGCAGTAAGCTATACTGGTTTCCATATGGTATATGGAAGAATACTTGCAAATGGAAGTAAAAGGTTATTTATGATGCGAGTATAGTATTTAGTATGTAAGTGGATAAAGGTAATCTGAAAAGAACAGAGAATTAAAGAAATGTACAGTAAGAAGCCATATCAAGGTAGTATGTAGCTCCTGAAAGAGACAATTTTGCAAAGAGTAGTTGCCTTGTTTTGATAGTTTTTGATTTCTAAGACTAGTCCCTTGAGGCCCAGTTGAACTCAGTGTCCTCTCCTTCCACTCTATCAGATTGTTCTATTATCTGTAGTATTTGCTGAACTGCTCTCTTGTTTGTTGTATCTTCTCTGGGTCACGGTGGATTGTTTTTCTCTTGGGGTCTGTAATTTTTTTTATTTATATCTTCTGTGGGTTTTGTTGTTGTTGTTGTTGTTGTTTTTCTGGGACGTCTCCATGGGCACTAAACTGTGGAAGCATCCTCACTAAATAGGTTTCCATTTGCATCTGCCTGGGATCAATGGATTTAACAGCACAGACTAATTTTTATTTGGGGTTCTTTTATAACATAGGTAATACAAATTTAGACTCAAACCCCTTCTGGCATGAACCTCAGGTTTTGAGTTCTGATTGGACTCTTTCTGCCTCTACCCCCACTGTCCCCTCCTCTCCACAACAGCCTGTCAAATGGCGGTCTTCCTTGCAGCTTTCTCTGGCTAATGGGGAGAGGTCTCACTTTCATAGACGGGCCAGATCTTTGAGCCTGTTGGATTTATTCAGGGCTTTAGCCAGTTTCCTTTTTAATAGACCAAAAGCTACCTACTTTTTCCACTTGCAGGTGTTAGAACCAGAGTCTCTACCCTCTCGAGCCCTTATCTGGAGCGGAAACTCTTGGGGGCATCACCCTCTTCTTATTGTACTGGCTTTACCAACACTCCTTGTTTCTATAACCTAGACCTTACTTTGCTTTCTTTTGCGGTGGCTATGTCTTTGAATTCTGTGTGTGTGTTTTATTTTATTCAGAATTTCCATGAGTTATCATGAGGTGAGCTCATTTATATCATCTCAGTCATCGTGTTACTGGAAGTCCCAAAACACAGATGCACAAAATGAATGATTTCTTGTGTGTGTGGATGGAACATGTTAGGTAAACAGGTAAAGAGGTTTATGTGGCTAGAAAGGGAGAATGGCACTAGAGAAGCCATGCAAACAGATGGGCTTTGTTCTGCAGGCCTCGGGGAGCCACGGAAGACTTTTGAGTAAGTGTGTCGCATAATAAATTCTATGTTTTCTAAGAAACTAACTCAGTAGCATTGTAAAAAATGAATGGAAAACTGAGATATCAACGACAGGGAAATGAATTAGAATACTGTTGGAAATGTTTAAGACAAAAACAGTTGAGAGATTGGCCCAAGCATTGGAAACCAAAGGGGGAGGATAAACCCAAGAAGAAGAGAGAAGACATGCTTTCCAGCACTTGGAGACTTACTGCATAGGAGAGAAGCAGGAGAGGAATCAAAGATAACTCCTAGGCTTCTGACCTGGATGACTAGAAGGCGATTTGGTTGAATTTATAATACTTTCTTGGAAATGTAGGTTATCACTGACTGCGGGCATGGCATTGTTCCAGTCCCATGCTGTAAATATCCCAATTTATGGTAGTATCTAGGAGAACCCAAGGTTGTGGCATGACTGGGTAAGTGGGCAGTGGAATGGGCTGGCAGTGTTACTTCTGGCTCGGAGGTAATGGTTACCAGTCCTATTTCGTAGATTATGTTAAGTGCATCCGTATTAGGTAGAAATCTTCTAATGTTGTGAATTCCATACTGAGACTGTCAGGAAGTAGGGTTTGATTCCTTTAGTTACACGCAGTGTTAACTGTGTTCTCTGATCTCCCAATATTTTATGTGATGGGAGGATAGTGGGTTTTAAAGGTGAGGAGTTTTCTCTTTTCTCTGCCTGGGATCGAAATATTTGGTCTACAGGTGGAGAAAAGTGAAATTAAATGAAACCATACAAATAGACTGAAAAAACAAAGTGCCTGTATGTTAGCGGTTTATAAACATTTTATGCTGACAAAGCTCAGCATGCCCGGATAGAAATACTTGCACAAATCTGATTATAAGGCTTTCCTCACTGCAGCAGGAACTGGCTCAGCAAAGGGAATCAAAAGAATAACCTGATATAATTTATCCTCTTCCTTTTCCTTTTAAGGAGAGATGCTTGGTAGGAAGCACGTAATTTCGCCATACCGTACCGTGCAAACCTCCGTGATTTCTTTGTTTTATGGAACTGCTGCTGCATTCTAGAGATGGGGGGAGGGGTCATGCTTTAGTCAAGCTAGTGGAGACTTCATCGGAAATTATCTCCATCAACAAAGGCTCTTTACTTGCCTCCCCTAATTCTTTCTTCCAACTGCTTTTATTTCCTTCAGGGTTGAAACCCATAAACTCCAGCAAACATTAAGAGACTTGACTCTTTGACTTGAAAAGTATGATTACAAGCTAGTGTCTGCATTTTCAAAGACCAGGTCTCCAATTTAGCCCTGAGCTCTGAGGACAGTCACAGCTGCATGGCAGAACTCCATGGGAAGCTTCGGGGTTGAATACAACAGCATTTTAAGTTGAGAAAGCTTTGAAGATCAAGATTTTTTGTAAAAAACAATCCTACTGAGAGTCAACCATTTATGAATTGTGATCAAAGAAAGCTGAACTGGGAGTCAGGAGAGCCGGATTCTGGTCTTTTCTCTGCCACTACCTATCAGTGTGACCTTAAGCAAGTCCCTTAACCTCTTGGGGCCTCAGTTTCTTCATTTATAAAATGAGGGTGACAGAACAGATTAATGGGTCCCAGACGCTGGTCAGCAGATGAGATGTATTCAAACCCCTGAAAACTTTGAAAACTTACCAGGCAGAACTCTCAGAGACTTTGATTTATAAGACTGAGGTGTATGTCAAGAATCTTTAGTTAATAATGCTCCCCTGGGGATTCAGCTATGCAGCTAAGATTGGGAACCATGATCCCCGTGATTTTTATTTTGTTTTGTTTTGTTTGTAAAGTTGTTTTGAAAAATAAATCTCAAACCTAAAGACGTTCCAAAGAGTACAATGAATTCCCATATATTCTTCATCTAGATCCACCAATTGTTAATATTGTCACACTTGTACTCTCGCTTTCTCTGTACGTGTGTGTGCATTTTTATTATTAATATTTTTTTCTGAACTGTTTGAGATAAATTTCAGACATCACCATCCTTTACCTCAAAATACTTCAGTGTGAATCTTCTTAGAAAAAGGACGTTGTCTTTTATGATCACAGTGCAAAGATCGAATTCAGGAAATTTAACATTGGTTCAATATTATTATCTAGTTTATAATCTGTTTTCAAAATTTGCCAATTTCTCTTATACTGTGCTTTAAATAGTTGATTTTTTTTTTTAAAGATTTTATTTATTTATTTGACAGAGAGAGACACAGCGAGAGAGGGAACACAAGCAGGGGGAGTGGGAGAGGGAGAAGCAGGCTTTCCACTGAGCAGAGAGCCCGACGCGGGGCTTGATCCCAGGACACTGGGATCATGACCTGAGCTGAAGGCAGATGCTTAACGACTGAGCCACCCAGGCGCCCCTAAATAGTTGATTTTTAAATAACTTTTTAAAAATTTGAAATAATCAGAAATTTATAGGAAAGTTGAAAGCACAGTCCAAAGAATTTTGTTCCTGAACTGTTTGAGAGTAAGTTGCCAATCGATGTTCTATTGCCTATCCCCTTAATGCTCTAGTGTGTATTTCCTACGAAGATTTTCTCCTACATAACCACAGGACAACCAAATAGAGGAAACTAATATTGATACATGATTCTTATCTCAGTCCTCAGTTTTGCCAGGTAGCTTGATAATATCCTGATAGAAATTATGCAGTTCAGGGCGCCTGGGTGGCTCATTTGGATGGGCGTCTGCCTTTGGCTCGGGTCATGGTCTCGGGGCCCTGGGATAGAGCCCTGCATCGTGCTCCTTGCTCAGCAGGGAGCCTGCTTCTCCCTCTCCCACTCCCCCTGCTTGTGTTCCCTCTCTCTCTCTCTGTCAAATAAATAAATGAAATCTTAAAAAAAAATTATGCAGTTCAGAATCGTGTGGTACATTTTGTTGTCATATTGCTTTAGTCTCTCTCAGTCTGAAATAGTTTCTCAGACTTTTCCTTGACTTTCATGACCTTGACATTTTTGAAGATTGCTGGCTCTTTATTTTGTAGAATGCCCTTCAACATGGGCTTGTTTGATGTTACATCATGATTCAGGTTATGCATGTTTGTCAGGGATGTTGCAGATATGATACTGTGCTTTTCTCACTGCAGCTTTATTAGGTGGCACCCAATTTTGATCTTATTACCTGATGAAGGTGGTGCCTCCCAGGCATCTCCACTGCAAAATTACTCTTTTCTCCCTTTGTAATTAATGAGTAGTTTGAGAGGAGCTACTTTGAAACTACATAAATGTCTCATTCATCATCAGGCATTCAATTTACTCATTCATGGGCTTATGGTTTCCTATTTTATTCAATGGGTTATACTCCATTACCATCATTATTTATTTTGATACTCAAAATTTCTGATTTGGCAGTAGAAGCTGCTCAAGCTTTGACATATGTCCCCATCATTCTTTGAGTACTTCCTTGTTATCTGTTATAAAAGGATGTTCTAGGATCATCTTGTACTTTTTCTTTCCAGTCCTGGATTCAGGTAGCTCTTTAAGCAGCCTGGGTTCCTTTAATTGGGGAATAGTATTCAGGAGGCGAGGCTGTAGGTGTGCTCATTGCTACCGGCATATCACTGCTGCCAGTCCTAAGGAATGTGTTTGTGTGTGTGTATGATATATATGATATAAAATATGTACACACATTTATGTATATGTATGTATCGTATATGTACATATTGATATATAAGCACAAATACCAACTCACTAACACCTCACATACATATTCAAATATTCAGGCACATATTTACACCTATATTGATTTCTCTTTCTATCTATCTATATGTTGAAAACACAAGTTCATACTGGTACCTTCAGTTCCTACTCAATACAGCAATACCGCACGGTCATTCTAGTTTTCTTACTTTCCATATTTGTGACCTACTATCCAATAGTGAGAAACCTGTACTATCCTTATCTATTTATTTATTTGGTCACTCCGTTTTAGCCAATTTTCTACCTCTGCTGCCATTTTCTTCTCACACCTTGAAACCCTCCTCACCCTGCTTGGGCTCTAACACCTTACACTATGCCACGCCCTCTTTCCCCCACGTGGTAGAAGCTCTTACTACCCTATTCGTGGTCTGGTACCTGTACCAAGCCATCCCCCATGTGGGTCCTGTCATCTCTTCACTGGGGCCGTCCACTCATCAGGGGGTCATCCCCCAGTGTGGACACCCTCTTCACACTTCTCAGGCTCTGAACCCCCATTCCAGGCTGATCCTCACATGAGGCTCAGCTCACCCCACTTGAGCTCAGACACTCCATATAGGCTGCCCTCATGGGATACCCTCCTTGCCCTGCTCAGGCTCTCACACCCTTTTCTGAGCCATGGGGGCTACTCCCATCCTGACATGCGTGCCTACTTGTTCTGCCAAAAAGAAAAAGGTACCCCCTTTCTACTTTTGCAGTTTCACATAGAAAAAGGTAAATTAGGTAGCATAGACTTCATTAACTCCAAATTAAGGATTTGGGCTGTGGGGCATTAAATAAGGGTTTTTTTTTTCTTTTTCTTAAGTGAATCAGAATATCAAATAATCTGGAGAAATAATAATTACTTAAAATTATGTATAAGTTTGAATAGTCAGTGCTTGATAGGCAAAATTTCATTATATTTGAGCAATGTTTCTAAGTTTATTGTGACTCTGAAAAGACTGCATTTGATTTAGGACTGAAAATATTACCAAAGAGGGGTCTTAGAAACTCTTATTTGGGGCAGGAGATATTTCACAATATCAGATTCCTTTAATGAACACTTAAAATCTGGGACAGTGAGCTACTTATGCTAGCAAGAAAAACCTTCCTTATCTCCTCTCAGGATTCACCTTCCGAAAATGTCTTTGTTGGTAAAAGGATGGATTTTGTTACAGAACAAGAAGAAATTGTGACCTTGAGAATGTGATTATTGGAATGGGTAACCATGGAAGGTGAAGATCTTCTATGGAGATTTTTGAAAAGAGATAGGACTCATGGAATAAGCTGGAGGTCTAAGGAACCCTCTGGTATTTTGTACTACTAAAGTGGACGCCAGGGACACCTGGGTGGCTCAGTTGGTTAAGCGTCTGCCTTCGGCTCGGGTCATGATCCTGGGGTCCTGGGATCGAGCCCCGCATCGGGCTCCCTGCTCAGCAGGAGGCCTGCTTCTCCCTCTCCCTCTGCTGCTCCCCCTACTTGTGTTCCCTCTCTCTCTGACAATAAATAAATAAAATCTTTAATTTAAAACAAACAAACAAACAAACAAACAAACAAATAAAGTGGATACCAGTTTGGTGCTTTATAAACAAACAAATCTCGTTTATTTTAAACACTGGAAGCCTCATATATGTTATCTGTTAAATTATTTGCTATATAGATAACCAATACATTTTGATAAAGACAATAATTATAAAACCATAGTTACAGTAGTTGCAAGTTACTTATTTGCTTTGAGGTTATATAAGTTGTGACATTATCAAATAGTCAAAATGAATGTCCGTATTATAAGGAACTCATTCAAGACCTTGCCTTAATTCCAGTTACTGGGACCTGAGCTCCCATTTATGGCCTCATGGCTTGTGCCTCCATAATTCCTAGGGGCACTGTTTACACAGACTATGATGTGAAAAGCACCCGTGGATTTGTGCAGTGAGGCAGCTCTGTAAGGAATACATAATCCACCATCACCTGTCCGCTTCCCACATTCTCAAGCAGCAGAGGAAAAGGGCTTGGACCCAGGAAAGGGAGAGAAATATTGCCACTGGCTGTAGATTGCCAATATTGACAGGCTCCTTCTCCAGGCTGCAGCCCAAGTCCAGAGCCTTTGAGTAGAGGCCTCACACCTTGAAACCCAGCACACTGCCGCTGGATAGGGATACACGTGTGAATACCATGACAGTAAAGCAATTTAAATTGCAAAATCTTTGTATATCAGTAAGAGGAATTAAAAAGGAACTAGCTTTCTGCAGTGTAATTATGTTTTACTGAATTAGCAAAGCAGCATGACCTTCGAGCTAGTCTTTGGGATACCAGGAGAGTTGTGTCTTTGCCAGTCAGCCCGCCCGCCCTGCTGATGCAGCATCTGCGGAACTCTGGGGAGTCCATTTTGAGCGTGTTAGGAAGGAACTCTACGAGATTAAATTCCTTTCTCCATTAACAAAATGGGAACACTTTCTGCAAAGCCAGTCTTAGCCAGCAGAGGGATTTGAAACATTTGGCAAGATCATTTCTGAAAAATAGGCTGAATCTTGAGTCTTGCTCCACTGAGGGCACAGCCAGCCACAGGCCATGGCTACCTAAGCATTGCAAGGGCTATTTCTATTGGCTTTCTCCCTTCACTTTGATGCTTGCATTTTTGACATTGATTAAGAGAATTAAGTAATTAGCATGTCGATCTGTTTAGTGACAAGTAGATGCCGATAGTACGACAAAAATAATAGTTACCAGTTGTTGGGTGCTTATTTTGTGTCATGTACTGCTGTAGGTTCCTTCCATGTATTATCTCACCTCTGCCCTCTGAGATGTCTTCTAAGATGTCTTCAACTGGAAAGTCACAAGTTAGGAGGCCTTCGTATAAAGCTGGGACCTCCGCCTCAGGATAAGGGTAAATGAAAATAAATTTATCGTCCAGAAGAGTAAACAAAGAAAACTTGCATGGCTTGGTCATGGCCCTGGGTACAGGGAGGGTAGAAAATTCTCCTGGCAGGAACACATGAAAATCTTCAGAACTTAGCTTCCCTTTGGTGCATTAACAATTGTAAGGCAATTCCTGATTTCAAAAATGTTAAAGTGTAAAAGCTTTTGTCTTCCAGTTAATGAAATAGGGTATTGTTCTGTTTTTACAGATGAGGAAAATGAGGAAGAGAGGTGAAGTTACTTGTCTAAATTTATTAAGTGAAAGAGCAGCTGGGATACACAGCTTGTACTCTAAATCCCTGAACTTGACCCCTTCCAAAAGTTTATGATAGTCTGGTGTAAAGATGATGTGTGTGAGGATGTGATTATATGTATTAGTTATGTCAGGAAAAAAAAAATTCATATATAAGGATAGAGGGTCAGAATCAGAATGGATTTCTTAGGTATAAAAAGAAGCAGGGGCGCCTGGGTGGCTCAGATGGTTAAGCGTCTGCCTTCGGCTCAGGTCATGATCCCAGTGTCCTGGGATCGAGCCCCGCATCGGGCTTCCTGCTCAGCGGGGAGCCTGCTTCTCCCTCTCCCTCTGCCTCTCTCCCTGCTCATGCTCTCTCTCTCTCTCTCTCTCTGTATCTCTGTGTCTCAAATGAATTAAAAAAAAAAAAAAGAAGCAATGAGAGTGTTAGAAACTCTGTGTCCTATGTTTGGCCCCTCTTGTCATGTTTTTGCCAGAAACATTTTCAAATATTCTAGAATCATATTCTTCCCTGAAAAAGAGGGCTTTTTCTTCAATGTTCTTATGGGTGTTTAATTAGAAGATAAAGCACATAAAGAAATAAAATTTCCCTCCACCCTTTTAAATCCCTGTTTATCAAAGGACATGCTATGTATTTCTTAGGCTAATAATATTCCCTCTGATGTGCACTGTGACTATGTGAAGAATATCCTTAGTATTCAGAACTCATGGCTAAAGAACACAGCATAGGCCTTTCTTATAGAAAATATTTGAAATTGAAATAACTAACAGAAAAGTAATTTTTAAAAAGATTTTATTTGTTTATTTGAAAGAAAGAGAGGAAGAGAGAAAGAGAGAGAGAGAGAGTAAGGACCAGAGGGGTAGAGGGAGAGAATCTTAAAGCAGACTCTCTGCTGAGCCTGGAGCCCAATGGAGGGCTCAACTCGAGGCTCAATGCAGGATTCTACCTCACAACCCTGAGATCATGCATGACCTGAGCTGAAACCAAGAGGCAGATTCTCAACCTACCTGACTGAGCCACCCAGGTGCCCCAGAAAGGTAATTTTTTAAGAGAAAATTTTATCTTCTCAAGGTGTTTTTCTGGACCCTAATTTTCTCTTTCTCTCTTTCTCTTTTCTTTTCTTTTCTTTTCTTTTTTTCTTTTCTTTCTCTCTTTCATTCTACTCTATTGTTATATTGAAAGATGATAAAAATCTATAACTTTTGGCTTGCTTTGGGTTACTCTTACAATAGTATTTAAATAGCATTTTCAACGAAATAATATGATTATGGAACCATATGATGAAATTGGCTCATGGAAGGATTGAGATGCATCTGTCATTCGAATTAATGGGATTATTGCTTCTAGTTTAAAGTTGTTTGTTTTTTATTTTAGATTTATTTATTTTAGAGAGAGAGAGAACACAAGTGTGAGCAGGGAGAGGGGCAAAGGGAGAGGGAGAATGTCAAGCAGACTCCCTGCTGAGCATGGAGTCTGACACTGGGGCTCAATTCCATGACCCTGAGATCATGACCTCAGACCTGACCTAACCGACTGAGCCCCCCAGGCTCCCCAGCTTTTAGTTTAGACAAACAGATAACTCCTGCTGAATAAACAGTTTCTGTAGTTTTCTGCTTTTTAAACTCCTCAAGGGATAGAGGCCCACTGGTTTCATGCATTTGTGTTTTTAGACTTTTCATGACAGTATATATTTTTACATTTACTTTATCAATAAAATTTTTTCAAAATATGGAGGCATATTACTGGTTCTTAAGTGTTTCCTAACATGTCGTTCTAAGATGTCTCTAATTTTGGGCATGAACTACAGATTGCTTTTAGTTTTCTTGTTCGCACAGAGTCAAGTACTTACTTAACTGGGAACTGGGTATATATACTGCTGATGAAGGCCCATCCCTGCTCTAAAATATCTTACATGCTAGAGTGGAGACATATGTACATAATTACCATTAATGGGATATGTGCTAAGTAGGTGTTTTTTTGGTTGTTGTGTTTTTTTTTTTTTTTTTGATAAAGTTAGAGTTTGCTTGCAGGACAAAAAAATGACCTGTGGTTTAAGTAGGGTTGATGGAAAAGTTATTTGAACAAGGCCATGACATACAAATAGGCATTTACCAAATAAAGTAGATGATCCAAATGTGCAAAACCATGGTGCGTCTTGCAATGACGTGGGGACGCAGTGCGTGGCTTGGGGTCAGGGAGTGGGTGCTGTGGATGATACAGAGAGAGGATGAGTCTGCAAAGCTGCTGGGGTCAGATTAGCAGGAGCTTTGTATCTGATATCAAATAGGACGGTAATTGTAACTTCAGGATAAATTTCCAGCCCTTTTCAAACTGTTTTCCTTTTTATATTCCTCCTCTTAGCTTTGTAAGCTTTTGAATTTTCACTGGTGTTCCTGCTTTATGATAGGAAAACCAGATAGAGAGGAATTTTCTAGTGAAGGGTTTGTCCTGGGGCTAGCTGGGGTGGGCAAAGCTCATTAAGCTCATGTTTTTGAAAGCACACGCATGATTTAATAGTTAAGAAATGTGCCCAGGGGGGCGCCTGGGTGGCTCAGTCGTTAAGCGTCTGCCTTCGGATCAGGTCATGATCTCAGGGTCCTGGGATTGAGGCCCGCATCAGGCTCCCTGCTCAGCGGGAAGCCTGCTTCTCCCTTTCTCACTCCCCCTGATTGTGTTCCCTCTCTCGCTGTGTCTCTGTCAAATAAATAAATAAAATCTTAAAACAAACAAACAAACAAAACAAAGAAATGTGCCCAGGGACGCAGAGGACTAAAATACTGAGGGAGATTTGTTGAATTTTTTTGCCTGCGCTCCTGGGGCATTTGCTGCTGCTGAGAAATGGTAAAGAAAGTGCTAATGAAAGGTGCCAGCGGAACCCTCCGTTTGGGGCTGTCATCCCAGACAAGGTCTGCAGAGTGTAATGAGGCGAACAATCCAGTTGCTATAGTCTGAAAAGGTTAAAGCAGCTTCAGGGATCACTATTTGTGCTTCTAGGGTACTGGAATGTCATGCCAGTAATAAGCAATCCAGAGAAAAGAAGCAATTAGTTCCCTGCATTGGTGAAAGGCTTGCCCAGCTTCAGAATGGATGGTGAAGACCGTGGATTCTTTTCCTATGAGGTGGAACTGAGTCACAAAGACTCAAGCCAGGGGTGAGTGAATCTTGTCAATCTGTCAGCAGCATTTATGGAGTTCCCACCATTTGCATACCTGGTATAATCAGGTATAGACAAGTCCTCAAAAGTTTAGACTATGTACTCCATGATGTCAGAGAGTAGCTTTGAGTCACTAGCCTAACGAAACTCTACTATGCTTTTGTTGAGATTTAGATTTGGAATGGGCGATAAATTCCACAAACCAATAGTTTTGACTTGGCCAGAAACAATGAAAACTATGAGGGGAGGTAATCTCATGTTGACCCCACCAAGAAGGCTTGTTCAAATTATTGAAATGTTTATATATTTCATTAATGATTTTGGTGCTCTTTAGATGGTATTTGCAATTTGTTAGTGAACACCTATTATATGCCAGGCACCGCCTTCTGCACTGGAGAGATGATGGTTGCAAATAGCTAGTTGTTTCTCTAGAATTTTTCCATTTATGTGGCCTGCCTTAGAGTGCTAAGTGACACCCTAATACTCTCTCCACTAGGGAAAAACATGGGAGAAGTATCCCCAGCACATCTTCCACCCACTCCATAGAGGACAGCCTCTTAAGGCAGGGTAGCATGTGAATCCTGGGAACTGTGTGAGCTGGATGTGTGCATGAAACTTCTTCCCCGGTGATTCTGATTTTCTCCTGCACCTCTCCATACTCCTTGCTGGAGTAAGAATTGCTCTTCAAACTTTTAAAGCATGTACTGTTAAAAAACAATTAAAGAAGACAACTTAGGTGACACAAACAAAATTTATTTAACACTTCATGAAGTGGACAGTCTCCATCCAGAGTACTGCAAAATGGAGTGGAAGGCAGGAAGGTTTTATAGGGTAAAGAATAAAGAACAAGGAAGAGAAAAATGGAAAATATCTCATTGGCTGGGGTCACATGGTCAACCTTGTTTGGGGTGAGAAGGAACAAGAAAGTAAGTACAGAGCCCAGAGTTGGCTTGGTGTTTGGGGACTGGCTGACCGGATATACAGCGGTTTTGGTCAAGCAGAGCATTTGCAGGGACATGAAAGTTACCTGAGTTTTGGTTTGCTGTGTTGGCACCTTGGGTCGGAGTGGCTCCATCTTGGGCCTAAAAATTTATTTCAAAAATACGAAATGTGTTGGGATCTTATTAAAATGAAGATTTAGATTCTGTAGGTCTGGGATAGGTGTTGAGATCCTGCATTGCTGCATTTCTTCTGGGCGATGTGGATGATTCCACTGCAGACCATACTCAAAAGGCTCCTTAGACAAGCACTTGATTCCTCCATACACCACTTCAAACCTGTTCTTTTGTAGGGGGCTGTCCATTTTTATGGGTGAGACATCATGTGGCAAAACAAGGAAAAAATACCATGGCAAGGTAGAAAGACAGTCTCAGAAATAAGTATGGCACGGAACTGACTCTCTAAGGAAGTAAATCCTGTGGAGGATATCAAGATGAAAGAGGCAAGTGATATTTGATTCACTATTGAAACCTGGATGCATATGTGGCACGTGGCCTGGAGATGAAAGTAGATGAGTAGCGGTTTTTACTCGGGGGATGTGAATTATCTTCCAGGCCAACAAATTTCAGTGTTTCCTGAGTTTCTTGGCTAACATGTTTTACTGAAAGGGAAGCATCGAACTTGTAAGCTTTTAAAAAGCAGAAATTGTGAGGGTTGCAAATATTTACTAAAATTTGTGCTGCTCAGCAAGTTTATTATTTGATTCACCCACCCCAAGTTGACACCCTTGGGGGAGGGGAGAGCAGAGGTTTTGCAGAGGTAAGTTTCCTAAAGATTTTTAAAAATGGATTTACCTTTGGGAATGTGAGGCCTAATTGTAAATAAACTCTTGCTGCATTCACATCAGCAGTCCTGGATTAGTTAAGAGCTTTACTTGCATGTGCCAAAAACCACTTTTTAAAAATGGCTGAAACTATGTAATCAGCAACTTAGAGTTTGACAGAAAACTATATAGAAACCAGGACCCATTTCCCTTTGTCTTTGCACCTTGTACTCAACTAAATGATGACTCTTCCTTCTAAGGAAGTGTTTACTATATTTTCTAAATGTTTACAGATTGTTACCATGCTTGCCCTTGGCATACTCAACATATTTTCTCCTTTCTCCTTTTTTGTTTCCCATTTTAAATCAGATCAATACTCATAGTTCCTGTGATTCCTTTTTTTTCTTAGAAGCTACAGCAGGTATTTCTCATGAAAACAAAATACAAGAAACTTTTTATACTGCTTGAATGAAATCTGGAACTGGCTAAAAATATGTCCTTGTACAATAATCTCAACTTGGTTGACTGCAACACTCACGTCTACTGGGGGTTGGTACTTTTAGAACTGAATATGAACTCAACTCCCCAAAGACATCTGAGAAAGGTCTCAAACCAAGTGCTGCTTTAAAATAAGATCATATCTGTGTGTAGTTGTGTTCCTGTACCCTTTAAAAACATTTCCTTTAGGAGTAGACGTCTGTGAACACCAATGAATGGAACAACAAAGAAACTATTTTTCAAACACCTAAGGCAAACACATGTCATTGGAAAAAAATCACAAGAAAGAGAACACTTGTCTAAAGAATATACTATTATCCCATTCCTCCACCTTTTGGAATGGTAAGAGCCTACTGCTGTAAATCAATGAAGTTTATGTCATCATTTCCAAAGTGGTCCACCAGCTCAGGATATTTGTTAAAAATGCAGATCCCTGGGCCTAACTTCAGATCTTCTGAATGCAGAATCAGATTCTGCATTTTCAGTGAGCATCTCTAATTAAATATTTGCAGCTGAAGTTTGAAAACTTCTAGCAAATAAGGTCAAAGGGAAAAGGCTGCTTGTAGCTTTCCTTGGGATTAGAAAGGAAACCCTTTCAAGAACGATAGGTAAAAACTAGCTGAAAGTGTCATCTATCCTTCCCACCTTAAATTCCCACAAACTTTCCCTGTACCCAGGTATCCTGTGAGGATTTGCTTCTAGATTTATCAATTAATTAAGAAAGTAAATAATGGCTCTGAAACTTATTTTCATGCTTAAGGTCATAAGTAACTTTTTCAGAGCTCATAACCATCCCATGGGTCTTAGAATTTTTCAGTACTTATAAGCACATAAATAATGAAAAAACAAGCAGTTTTTTTTCCTTTGAAACTAAAAAGAAGGATATATATTTAACAGAAGAAGAATAGATGTCATTTTAAATATAATGAGTAACATACTTTCTTTGTGCCTAGGTGTTAGTATTTCTTCGAGCATTACTGTCACTTGAACCTTGACTTCCATTCCAAAACCTGTAGTAGAATTAAGTAATACTATCCTTTGAATAAAGATATATATATTTATAATAAGTACTTATTGAAATAGTTTTCAAAGTTTTATTTATCTGTTTTTCAGAAGTAAAATTAGTTTTAAACAATATCTCACATGGAAATTCAATATACGACATAGATAAAAATAAAGCTCCTTAGCTGAAATGTGTGTGTGTGTGTGTGTGTGTGTGTGTGTGTGCGTGTTGGGAGTGGTGAGGCCCAGAGCCTACTGGCTCAGTTATTTCATTCTCCTAGAGTAAAAATCAGCAAACTATAGTCCATGGCTAAATCCTACCACATCCTGTTTTTGCAAATCATGTTTTACTGAATACAGATAGCCATACCCATTTATTTATGTATTGTTGATAGCTGTTTTTGTGCTACAACATCAGAGTTGAGAAGTTCAGATAGAAACCTATTTAGGCAAAATCTAAATAGAATATTTGCTATCTGGCCCTTTCCAGAAAAAAGTTTGCTTATCACTCTTCTAGAGGGGACAGTGTTTGCGATGCACATCTCCTTGGCCTTGAGGTGCAGGTCATCTCTGTCCAAACTATTTACTACAGTATGCTTTGCAGATATTATTTTTATTATTATTTATATTATTAATATTATTTATATTCTTTTCTGTGTGTTCCATGCCATGAAAAGGTGAAAAAACCCTTCCTTAGGAGCATGATTCAGCTATGATAAAGCTGGCCTTGAATTTCCTAATATATTAAATGACAGTGCATGATGTAATTCTTATGGAATATTTTGGGCATATTTCTTCCCAGTATTTTTAAGTCCACATGGTTTGATTTTATTTTTTCCCTAGGGAAGATTTTTTTTTTTTGACACAGGTTTATATGTAAACAGTATTATTTCCTTTTTCACTAGGCTTTAGTTAGTGGAGGTGAGTCCCTCTAATCAATGGCCAGAGCAGTAAGATTTTGAGGACAGGGTCGTAGAAGACTACTCTCTCTTTCATGTCCTTTTTAATATGTTAAGAACAGGCAGACAAAATATGTGAATTGTCTTACCAGTAATGGGTTCTAGTGACAAGAAGTTAAAACCTAGTCATTTATATCTTACAAGATTGGTTTAAACCCAATATGCCCAATCCAGCATACTTTTTAGTACCCATGAAATATACTTGTTTAATCAATGGTGTTCTGTGACTTAGCCATGTTGCTCCACCTGGTCTTGTGTATAAGGAGAGCCAACTTGCCTTTGAAAAGTTGTTCCTTAAAGGTGACAGTTTGGATCACCCTGCAGTAGGTGGAGGGCAAAGCCTATTTCTTTTCCAATTAAGTGCATCATTCCTTTGTAACAAGGTCACACAAGCAGGGTCACGCGGGGGGAAATACACTAAGCTGTCGAATTTCTAGTCTCCTTAGGAAATCCATCCTATTTTATTTAATAAGTACTTTTGAATTGCTAACTCTAAGACACTAAGCTTGGCGACGCAGGGCTAATAAAGTCATGTGACTGTTACTGATGGTCGGAAATGACGATGTAGAACGAGAGAAGAGATCTCTGGCTGGTAGTGCATTAGGCTTAATCAAAATCTTTGTAGTATAGACTAAAGGAGACATTCTAGGTGCTTCTGAATGATACTATAAATGAAATCCAGTAACAGTCTGAATTCTACGCCCTGTGTGCTATTACTGGTGTCCTGAACGTCAAGGGCGTTGCTGTTCATGATTGCTTTTGACCGTACTCAAGAAAGCACTATCTTTTCCTTCCTGGGGCTTATCACCACAGTTTACCTCCTAGATCTCGACCTGGACCCCTAAGAAGGCCCATTTTAGCAGAGAAATAGCTCACTGTAATGCCTCGCCTGTCAGGAGAGAAAATGGAATTGGTTACTCCTCATAGTACTTAGACTTTTATTTTTTTATTTTTATTTTTATTTTTTTATTTTTTTTAAAGATTTTATTTATTTATTTGAGAGAGAGAGGATGAGAGAGAGCACATGAGAGGGGGGAGGGTCAGAGGGAGAAGCAGACTCCCTGCCGAGCAGGGAGCCCGATGTGGGACTCGATCCCGGGACTCCAGGATCATGACCTGAGCCGAAGGCAGTCACTTAACGACTGAGCCACCCAGGCGCCCTAGACTTTTAAAGTAGAGGCCCATTTTGGGAGCATATAGTGGACCAAGATTAAAGTAGAGGTGCCAACCACTCATCCCCTTAACAGTCACCTGTAGGCCCAAGACATGTTCAGTTTCCAGATGTCCTTCGCTGGGCTGAGACTGGCTGGCAGTGGGCACCATATCAGTCATGCCTCCTGGACTGCAGCTTGTCTACTGCTGGGCTTCTATCCAAAAGACAAAGAGTTGAATTGGTTTTCAGAGCACCTTCCACAGGAGCCAAGTGTGCTATAGCCAGAGACCAGTTTCTGGTCCTCTTACAGTGATTTTTCAGTCCCTCCAGCATCAGGGTGAGAGTCTGATCCTTGCTAATCCACCTCTCTCAAGGTGGCCACATCAGAAAGTGGCTAACTAATAGCTGGCTCATTCCTTCCACCTGAGAATGTTCTAGAAACAGAGGCACTTCTTACTGGATGCTTTGTCCTTCCTGGCAAAGCAAAATGTGGTGAAAGCTCAAATGCAAAGAGAAAAGATCTATTGCCATTCATTTCCTTTTCTCAAATACATAACAAAGTTAAAAACAAGGTCCCTATTTTCCTTTTTCCTAAGGTAAGATAATCAAAATGGTATAAAGAAATTCCCTTGTCCCCTAATAGCTCATGATCTGTTAAGGGAGATAGCACTGACAAATAGTGTTGCCAGGAAATAACAAGTAGCTCACTAGTTGTCAACTCCTCTCGTGGAGGATCAGGATGGTTCCTCTTCCTCAGAGATACACTTCGGGGTTCCTCAGGGGGCACAGGACACTAGATAGGGTTAAAAATGTGCCAAGTGGTTTTTCATTTCCACATTTTATTAAAATGGAATTTCACTGTGAAATAATAAAGGAGAATGAAAAATATAATTTTAGCAGGTTTTTTATCAAAAATTTTTAAAAAGTTTCTTTTCAATCAGAAACCTCCTAGCTTGCCTACTTTTCATAACACACCTGATCCCTTCACTGAGAAATTTACTTCCCTCAGTCTCTGGGTTACTTGTGTAGCAATTTACAAAAGAAAGGTTTTTGTAATTAAAGAGGCTTTTTTTCCTATAAAAGTACCCTAAAAAAAAAAAAGCAAAAAACAAAGTACCCTACAGCACTGAAACAGGAACATCGTTTCCTTCTCTCCCTTCAAACCTTTCTCTATCCTTGATCATAATTGCCTAATTGCACCCATTCTTTATATATCCCTCTGTGCCTTCTTAGCCGTTCCCCAGGTGGTTAGAAATGTTATTTGAAAGACACAGATACAGATGCATGTTATGCAATTAATAGGCCTTCACTAAGTGGAACCAATAGACCATTAAAATGAATTCGTGCTGTCCAAGCTCTCTCTCTCTCCGTCTTTCTTTCTCCGGCAGTACCTTGACCCAGTGGCTAAAGAGATATGAAAATCCTGCTCTTCAATTCCACTCTGTCTTAAGTGCCAAGGAAGAACAGGCCACAGATAATGATTTCTTGCTCTCAGCAGCAAATGTGCAAATACTTCCATCCTAAGTACGCCTCCTGTCGATGCTCCTGAATCAGGAGTTGCACCATGTACAATTGAAAATGGAATAATTTGCCTACTGCAACCCAGAGAGAGGCAGTATCTTGCAATAAATGGCCTGGCCGGATAAATAATAAAGTAAAAATGGACCCGAAGCTGCCGGGATTTTTGTTTGCAGGAAACAGGATAACTCTAAGCAATTTATGGCACTGTTTTCCAGCCAGAGTCCGGGGGCTATTTAGTTAGTAATGGCAATAACAAATGGCTTCACGTCAGGATGGAGCCACAAGTGCTAGGCAGAAAGAGAGCAACAAATATTAAAAGATGTCAACTGCCAGCACCAGTTGCTTGTGCCTCGTGGTGCCGGGAAAATGGAGCGTGCCAGGAGCCCAGGCGGCGAGAGGAGTGGCCTTCTGGAAACCTCCGAGGCCCACGACAGCTCGGATCCCCTGGGTCCCCGAGATACTTGCTGGGGAAAGAGAGAAAGAATAATTTATGAGCACTGGAGGCCTGATCTGTTAACACATTATTTTTTTTTTTGTCAGGCGGGGTAATTACTGACCTGACGATATTATGGATATACGTTCAGAGTAACAAACATTCCTGGGGTGACGGCAGGAAGTACAGGTTTCAGGTTGCCAAAGTGACCAGTCTACTCTTGCACATGTCCTGGAGCAGAAAGGAAGAAATGCTGAACTTTCTGAGATGTTAAAATACGAGAGAGATTATCTCCCCGGAGATTTCTCCAAAGATTATGCGGTAGCAAATTTTCTTTTTTTTTTTTTTTAAGATTTTATTTATTTATTTGCGAGAGAGAGAATGAGAGACAGAGAGCATGAGAGGGAGGAGGATCAGAGGGAGAAGCAGACTCCCCGCCGAGCAGGGAGCCCGATGTGGGACTCGATCCCGGGACTCCAGGATCATGACCTGAGCCGAAGGCAGTCGCTTAACCAACTGAGCCACCCAGGCGCCCCGCGGTAGCAAATTTTCAAACCTTCCCAATATCAGATCGTACTCATGAGATAATAGTATTAGTAGCTTCTACTTAGTGAGTGCTTGCAAGGTGCAGGCGTGCCGAAGGATTTATGTGCTTTATTTTATTCAATACTCATAGTGACCTTCCGAGGCAGGAGCCATTATTACCTGCATTTTATCGATGAGTGAAGTAAGGCATAGGAGACTAAATAACTGGGAAACAAAGTTGGTACATGTGGCGTCAGGAGTCAGACCCAATTTTGTCTGATCCCAGAGCTTGAGCTTGAGCAACCATGCCGTATTGTGTCGTGCATTAATAATAGTAAAACCACAAATAACAATTCTAGCATCCTCGGCTAACATTCATTCAGTGCTACTGTAACAAACAACCCCAAGTGCTTAGTGTTATAACACAATACAATTTTTTTGAGTTTTTTCTTTTTCTTTCTTTTTCTTTTTTCGGCCACCACATGTCACAGCCCAATCAGGTTAGCAGAGGTCAGGTGTGTGGTAGAGTAAAGGGGTTCTGCTTCATATAGTCACTCAGAGCCCCAGGCTTCTTCCCAGTGAATGTTCAGCATGTGGAGTCCAAAGTTATCATACAAGGAAAGGGAGAGATGATGAGAAAGGCACACCTGCTCCTAAGTGCCTTAGTCCAGGAACTGACACAAGCCTTGGACTCACCCTCTGTTGTTGGTAGTTAGTTACATGGCCCACCTAGATAAAGGGTTGCAGCAAAATGTAGAGTACCTGTGCCCAGCGGGAGTAAAACATTTGGTGAGTGTCCAGTTCATCCCTGACTTAGTATTTTACCTGCATTAGCTCTATTTCACACCAGCTTTATGAAGTTATTATTCCCATGATAAAGATGAGGAAACAGAACAGGGAGGCTCCGCTATCTTAAGATCACATAGTCAGTAAATGTTAGAGGTGGGATTTTGAGAGGAAACTGATAGAATCTCTCACACAACAAAAACGAAAATTTGTAAAAAGCCTTTCTACTGTATTTATTGATCACTTAATGGAATCATCACCAGCATTTTCCTCTACAATCATTCCCTATATCCAATAGCTAGTTCTCAATCTCTGCCCATTTAGTATAGTTCTCCGAATGAGCTTTGTTCTTCCTTATCTCAGGGCCTTTGCATGAGCTGCTGTTCCTGTTTCTCAACTGGGGTCCCTCTGATGTATGCTTCAGCTGAGATACCACTTCTCCAGAAACTCTCCTCTGATTTCAAAACCTGGGTTAGGGATTCTTCTCTAAGCTTCCTTAGCATCCCGGATTTCCCTTAACATAGCACTTGCTGCACTACGTTTTAACTTTTGATGAATGGATCAGTCTCCTTTGATGTAGGCTAAGTTCCATCTGGGTGGAGATTTTGTTTGGCTTGGTCATCTCTGTATCCTAGCATCTAAGGTTCCTGGCACATAGCAAGAGTTCAAAAAATATTTGTTAAATGAATGAATGAATAGTGACTCCCCCGGTATTCTGAACATACCCTTACCCATCCACGACTGTAGCCTGAATAAGTTGCTATTCCTTCTCTTATGTATCGGAAATGTCCGAGTGAGCCTGAGTACTTAAATGTGGCAGGCACTGTATTAAGTCCTGGGCAGATTCAAAGAAGAAAAACACTCATTCTGAAACCCCAAGGAGCTCCCAGTCTGGGGATTGATAGAGATCTGTAACTCTGAATTATGATATGATATGATCCATGCCACTGGAGTGGGATGTGAGAATGAGGTCTTGCAAGAGCTCAGGGAAAGGAGGGGTTGGGGAAGAAGCTGTGCGGGGAAAGGGACCTATGAACCAGACTTTAATATATTAAATAGAGATAGAAAGGAAGGTCATCCAAGGCATAGTAGATCATATCACACAGGACAAACAGGGAAGATAGAAAGATTTCCTTTTTGAAGAATACAAGAAGACAAACCCAACAGGCACATGATTTGAAGAGATTTCATGAAAGAAGTTGTAGGAATGGCCAATAATACATGCAACGATGCTTGACATCATTAGACATGAGGAAAAGACAAATTAAGATCACAGTGGGACATATCTATGTACCCACTCGAATGGTGAATATTAAAGAGAATTACATACCAAGTGCTGGCTGGCGAGGAAGTGGAAGACCTGAACCCTCACGCATTGCTGGTGGGAATATAATGGTCTAATCATTCGGGAAAAGAGCTTGGCCAGCTCTTATAGGATTAAACATATATTTTCCCTAAGACTCAGAGATTCCACTCCTAGATATTTACACAAGAGAAATGAAAATATATATCCTCCCAAAGATTTTTACACACGTATTCCTAGCAGATTTACTCAAAATAGTCAAATTCCTCAAGTAACCCAAATGTTCCTCAATAGGAAAATGGGTAAACAAATTGTAGTATATCCATATAATGAACTGTTTCTCAGGAATGAAAAGAAACTACTTACATACCCAACAGCATGGCTGACCTCAACACATTATTCTGAGTGAAAGAAGGCAGACATAATGAGTATAAGCTGTATTATTGCATTTATATAATATTTTAGAATGGGCAAAACTATAGTGATAGGAAGGCAACTCATGGTTACCTGGGGTCAGAGGTTGGGAGTGAACGACTGTAAATGGGCATTAGTGAGAATTTGGAGGTGATGAAAATATTCTTGATTTCGCTAATAGTTACATCACTGCATGTATCTGTTAAAATATCAAACTGTATCTTGGGTAGCAGAAACAATGAAGTCCATTACAGAGATTATTTTTGATTCAAGCAAACAGCACCACTTGTTGATTCCCAAACACCATGTGCATTAGAGTCTTTGATAACACTGTTCCCTCTGCCAGGAATGTCCTGCCTGCCCCATTTTTGTTGGATGAAGTTCTATCAGCTTTCATCGCATCCTTTCAATGATGTCAGTCTATCTAATTAGATGATCTTGAGCTGCCCTGCCTCTGAACCTTATAATTATTTTCTATCTTTCTTTCAGGCTTTTTTTTTTTATTCTGCCTTACATTCTATTTATTTGTGCCCCTTACTTGTCTTGTTCTCCAATGATCTATAAGCTGCCCGAGGGCAAGCGCTCTCTACCTTCAAGAGCACATTGCCAACAGTGCATGTGAGAGTGGGTGTTCAGGATAGGTTTGCTGACATCAATCAATTGCAATGAATTGTTTTGCAAGTCTGATCTGAGACATGTGTGAAATCAGTTTTTTTTTTTTCACATGGAGATACATTTGAAAGAGACCCACTGTTTTTCACTGTTGTTTATACCAGGTGTTCACAATGGAATCAGGAGGATTTGCCCTTGGATTACATTTTAAAATTGAAACAGCTACATGTGAGTTGAGCCCAGAAAGATATATGACAGCTTTATAGAGGCATGTGGCGGTTGGGTCATGAAATGAAAGGGTTGCTAATATAAAACTATTATTTGTTCTGGGGAACTTCTAAAACAAAGGAAAAATAATTTTGCTTTTGTAAAACATGAAAGTTGATAGATGGTAATTACTTTCTGCTTGACTGCAATTATGACTTCATAACACAATACAGTATACTAATGACTATGCTGTGTTAATTGGAGAAACAGGTGTATTAAGAATATCTATTAACTGCCGAATTCTATACAGATATTTGTTATTTTAATAAGGCTTTTCACATATATTACTTTATTTAACCATGTTTCCAGGTCTTGTAAGTCTCATAAACTGCAAGAGATATTTTAATCCTCAAGAAGAATCTTTTCCATAATTAAAAAGTTATTTGGATAAGTAACTTAACCTTAGTTTCTTTACCTGCGAAACAGAATAATAAATGTTTCCTGGTGATGTATAGATAGCAGATCTACGCACAGAACCTTTCTTTACAAAGGATAAACCTTAACTCTAATTATCTACCTAACTCTTAGCCACGTAATTGCTAGTGCATATAATTGTGCTTTCTCCGCCACCAGAATTCAATATATATGTTTGTAAGATAAGGCTGTAGGTACCGACTTGAATAAAGTAGTAAGTTTATAATAAAATGTATCCAGCAACATGGAAAAAAAGGAATATCTATGAGATTTTAACACTGGTAATGTATTTGTATCCTTAACTCTAATGGAAAATGGCGTGAAACATTATTTTTCCACACCATGACTTTTATCCTCAAAGCTAAAGAATTTGAGCAGTGAGTTTATAGCTTATCAACACAGAGAATCAACTAAGTGACAGATTTTTTAATACAATTTGTTGCAAGAGATGCTAAACTTGAGATGGGAAAGACGCAAATGCTGTAGCCCCTGGTTACAGAGGAGAGAAAACTAACCCTATGGCTCTCTCCTAGTGCCTCCCAACCATCACTGTCTTGGCTGTAAGGTTGCTGAAAGGTGTTCTGGGTGTTAAGTAGATTTAGACACAGATTTAAATTTTGGATTTTATGTTTTTAGAGCCCAAACTTTTTTTCTGGGTTTATCAGGCCTTTGTGTGGTTCTCTGCATCTGTGTCTGTTTCTCAGTTGTGTTGAGGGACATCATCACATTATACCCCTTGGGAGAGCAGATCAGAGAAACGGGAGAACACAGTTAATGGCAGCTCCCCTACCTTCTCTCTCTTTTTTTAAAAGATTTTATTTATTTATTTAATTGACAGAGAGAGAGAGAGAGACAGCGAGAGAGGGAACACAAGCAGGGGGATTGTGAGAGGGAGAAGCAGGCTCCCCGCAGAGCAGGGAGCCCGATGCGGGGCTCGATCCCAGCATCCTGGGATTATGACCTGAGCGGAAGGCAGATGCTTAACGACTGAGCCACCCAGGCAACCCCCTACCTTCTTTTTCACACATCATGCTCAGTGTCCCCCACTGGCATACTAGTGAGGATCCTGAAGTAATCATCACAATGAAAGTAGCCCACACTTATTGAGTGCCAGTGGTATGCCGAGCCCTTTGCATACAATCCTATAGGTGGGTATTATCATTATTCTCCCTTTTTTACAGGTGAGCAAACTGAGACTTGGTTTAAGTAAACTGAGCCAGGTGTACACATTAGTAAATATTAGGATTCAAACCACAAATATTTTCTTACTTTCAGGTCACTGCTGTGATCTTTGGCCCTAAGATGAGATTAGAAAGAGCTGAACATATTTTTTTTTTAAGATTTATTTATTTATTTGAGAGAGCGAGAATGAGAGAGAGTACATGAAAGGGGGGAGGGTCAGAGGGAGAAGCAGGCTCCTCGCTGAGCAGGGAGCCCGATGCAGGACTCGATCCAGGGACTCCAGGATCATGACCTGAGCTGAAGGCAGTTGCTTAACCAACTGAGCCACCCAGGCGCCCCAAGAGCTGAACATATTATCACAATTTAACCAAACAGGATTTATAAACACACAACCTGATCTGAAAGCTTTTTGCTCCAGATGGGCATAGCGAATTCATATATAGCCAAAGTGGGAAGCACTGTTCTTATTTTTCCATCTTCAAATTAAAGTTATAGCCTTTTGAGGCTACATAAATATACAAATATCATCAATATATTTGCTCTCTTAGTCTTTGGACTTGAAAGTCTAGTTTTAACAAAAATCTGTCGATGCACGTTTAACAGATTCAATGTATATACACCCCATCTTCAGAATGTATAAGGTTATGATTTTACATATTTGTCATAAATGGCTGCAGCATCCATATTTTATTGGAGTGAGCTTTTCTAATGGGGATAAATGTACCGCACTGTGGACTCTCAAGATGGCAAGATACACAACTCATGCTCAGTGAAGCAGGGGGAAATATATTATCCCTCTGCCATGCTGTGACTTGCATATATTCCATTTGAGCTTCATGAGGGCATTAAATCCAGAGAGAGATCAAAAGAAAATACAGACACAGACTTCCACTGCTTTTACAGCAGTTTCTGTTGGCTCAACGCTATTTGCATAGAGCGCAAAAGTCTCAATTGCTTCTTCAAAAGAAAAATGTTGTTAAAACATTATATTCCATGAGTTTTTTCTCTTGCAGGGGTTACATTTCCCTAAATTGCCTGAAAATCCAGGGAGATTTTTAATAAATGATAACTCAAGGGAAAAAGTTCTACTCCCTTTTAATAACGATGGAGCGTGGAAAAAAATTTAAAAAGTTACTTACAAATTATCGCAATAAGTTCAAAATTGTATTTTCTAAAGACACAATTTTCACAAAACTTGCTTCAAATAATTGTTTTTGTTTGGCTTATTTCCTTCCATTCTTTTGTTGTTAGCACTTTACAAACAAAAATAAAGGTGCCCCAGGTTAATTAATAAAATCTATGGGCAAATACTGTTCACTTTCTTCAGAATAGCAAAACAAAACAAAAACAAACATAATGTGGGGAGTAATTTTTATAAGAGTTATCATTTTCAATTTTTGTATTCTGCATAGTACAGTAGACTGTTCAAGCCATTGAAATTGTGGAGCAGGGTGAGGGTTCCAGAGGATTATAGAAAGTACTCAGCAATGCCTCTTTGCTTCACATACCAAACTAATCCTGGTGTCAGAACCGTGTTGTCGAACCAGAGAGATCAAGCATTGTGATTGCCTACCTCTGTGGAAATGTAAGTGTGAAGAGAGGTGTTAAAACTCTGGGTAGCAGTCCTCTTGACAATACAAAACAAGCTTCAGGATGGCATTAAACTAAGGGATGAAAGCCAGAAATTCTGCATTCTAGCCATTGTAGATTCTACTACTATGACCTCTGAAACAAAGAGATGGCATTTTAAGTGAGCATTTTGCATTTGCACAGGAAACTTGACAGTAACTTTAGTCTAAAAAAGAGAAAACTGAGGCTGAGGGTCTATCAGACATGATTAAGTTCAGTTGGCACGATAGAGATATAGTTGTCTCTCACACTGTTGAAGGCTGAGGTTTGTAGTCCACGGCTGTGGTGGGCGCTACACAATGGCTAGGGACTCAGGTTCTTTCCACCCAACTGCTTTGCCTTTCTTAGGGTGGTTCAAGATGGTGACTGGAACTCTAGCTAACATGGTGAAAAGAATTAAAGGCAGATAAGGAGTACATGACATGTTCTAATGGAGTTTCCTAGAACCTGCCCGATACCATTTTTCTTTACATCTCATTGGCCCTAACTTAATTCCACCATCACACATAGCCGCAAAGGAAGTTTGGAAACATAGTCTTAATTTGGGGAGTCTTCTGCTGAGCTAAGAATCAAAAGTTCTGTTACTGGTCACAAGGGAAGAAAGGATACTGGGGTGGTAACCTCTTATCTCTTTTATGGTGAGATTACATAATTGCTAAGGATCACACAGTTTGCTAATTGTAGAGATTAGAAGTAGGTCTCCTGATGGTACAGTGCTCTTTGAATCAAGGAAAATGACCTTCTAAGCTCAAAGAGGAACAGTTTATGTATAGAGGGGAAATGAGAATAAAGGGCATTATGATTTTAAAGTTGGGTTGGAAAGTTTGGTTTTAAGCATTCTTTTACTCGTGCATTTTTGCCTATTACAACACGATTCCCATTCTATTCAGTTTTATTCTCTCTAGTGTAAAACAGAAAAAAAAAAAACTTAGAATATAGAGATGATATCCGAGTTTCCCATCCAGCAGCATTGGTGAAGCGATAAGAGGCAGAGAGTCACTTAACTTGTGACTACAAATCTCAAGTGGGCACTGTGTACTGCCTGGAGAGCTGTTAGGTCCCCTGGCCAACTCACTCCACCACTCCAAGAAACTGTTACCCATGCCTTCTCTCAGTCCCCTAGCATTTGCTACTCTTTCCTCTCACTGTCTGCTGATGACCTTACCTGTGATTTCACTGAGAGAATAAAGACAAACACAAGAGAATTTCTGCCATTCCCGCCATCCCAGATCCACTGGATCCATACACTTGGCTTTCCCTTTCATTACAATGGATGAATGGTCCTGTTTCTTTCGAAACCCAACTCTACACTCATGCATGGATCCCATCCCTTCTTCCTTCTCAAGGACTTTGCTCCTGCGGTTATGTTCTCTTTCTCCGGCATCATTTTCTCTTTCTTTATACAATCATTCCTACCAGCATTCAAAGATATTCTAAAATCTCCCTTGACAAAATCACCCACTCTAGACCAGATTTCACATCCCCTTCCAGGCATTTTCTTTTCTCATTGAAAGAAGGGTTTTATGTTTTATATTCATTCTTTGGCTCTTTTCCACTCAGGCTTTCATCTCCAGCATCCTTCTTGTTGAGGCTACTAATGGTTCCTATCTTGCCAGAGCCTGCTGGCATTTATCAACCTTGATCTTACTTGACCCGTTAGTAGCACTTAATCCCATTGTTCACTTCTACCCTCTGGAAGCATATTTTTCACTTGGCTTGGGTAGCTCTATTACTCTCTTGTGTTCTTCCTATGCAATGGTGGTGCCTTCCCATTCTTCTTTTCTGGCTCCCCTCTCCCTGATCTAACAATTTTGGGGGTGCTCTAGGGCTCAGCCTCTTGGTCGTTTCCTCTCCTTTTCCTGGTCTTTCTCTCTAGGTGATCTCGTTCACTAGTATTGCTTTATATATCAGCTATATCAAGGTAGTTCTGAATTTACATCTTCAGCCCTTTCCTTTCCTCTGGGCTCCACATTTGTATGTCTAACTCCCTCTTCAGCATCTCCTCCTGGATATCTAAAAAACATTTTCAAATTTAACATCTTCAAAAGAGAACTCTTTTGATTCTCGTTTTTCCCAAGCATTTCTTCCTCTCATTTCAGTATATAGCACCATCATTCACTAAATGAATCAGGTCAAAAACTGGGAATTATTCTTGTTGCCTATCTCACAAACCACACATTTGATATATCAGAAAAGCATAATCTCTAACCTCAAAATATATCTAGGATTTAATCAGTTCCATTGTGTTCACCATTACTTTTCCTAGTACAAGACCTCCATTTAGACTCCTAATTGGCTTTTTTGGCTTCTAATCTTGCCCATCCCAAGTCACAAGCTTCAGAGTTATTTGATTGAAATGTAAATCAGGCCATGTAAGTCACTCTTCTGCTCAAAATCCTCCAGTGGATTTATTCAATCAGAATAAAAACCCAGGTCCTTACTGTGGTCTTCAAGGCTCCATTGGATCTGCTCTCTTCCTGTCCACACAATCTCATCTCCTGCCACTCTCAGCTCTACCACACTGGCTCTTCAATTCCTCAAAAATACTTAGCTTGTCACTACTTCAGGACCTTTGAACACATTATTCCCTTGGCTTGGAGAGCTCTGTCCCCGGATATCTGTAAGGACTGCTCTCCCATTTTATATGTCTTCATTCTGATATCACCTTCTCACATGGGCCTACTGTGGGTATGCCCCTTCACATCGATCCCCTTACCCAGGGTTATTTTAACTCACAGTGCTTATTACTATACAATGTTGCATTACATATACACATGATTTTTTTTTTTTTATTGTCTATCTCCCCTACAGTATAAGTTCCATGATGGCAGAAGTTTTGTATTGCTAGTAAGCACATCCTCTGTGCCTGGGAAGGTTCAAGGTGGTGTGTGTGTGTCTGTGCATAATATGTGACCGAATGATTCTGAAGCTTTGGAGAGACTTTAGTCAGCTACCTGAATGAAAATAAAAATTTATTTCTGTTTTCATTTAATCTGTGCTGGGCTGCCTAACCTTTATGCCTTTCCTCTTTCTGGAAGAACAAATCAGTATGCAGCGAGATCAAGAGCAGTTGGGAAGCAAAGGTCAGTCTGATGCCCACTCTACAAGCTTTGCATCTCAAAGATGGCATCGTGGCCAGAAACAGATCCATTAGCTGCTTGAGCACATGCTACACTTCAAACACCGAAAAATAGGGAGAATTATCTTCTGAATCAAGCAATTCACTAGAAAGCCCTGGTTGCAAAGGAACATGTGCAAATTTCATCTTTTCTTTCAAGCTCATCTCTATTTCACAGAGGCATCCGTTCCACACTTGTCGAAATGTATTGGGCTTGAAAATCATTCTCAGGATGTTCGGAGGTGCATCAAGGACACCTGAGGTGGGGAACAATGTGGTTAAGCAGAAAAAGAGACTCAGAGGACCAGGAGAATTTGTTTCTGGCACCCATTTAAAGTCTTTTGTGTGTGTGTGACAGCATTACTGGTGGCACCCATTCCCCTGCCATTTACATAAAAAGCAACATGCATACTTTTCAGCCTCAAGCAACTCCTGACAGGTTTTGGCTGGATAACTTGAAGGAGGGTGAATCACAGCCATTTTTAAGGGGGAGGTGAAAACAGCTGTTTAATACCAGAAATGCTATCTTGCCAGAGGGGAAAACATGTTTCCTACGTGTACGTAAGTGATCCTGGGTATTAGGAACTTCGTTTCCTGTCTATTATGAATACCTCGACTGTAGATAAGGTTGACAGTATTCAGTTAAGTTGTTTCATCCAAATTTTGTGACATAATTAATGTCAGTCCTTTTATGCTTCAAACTGAAAAGAATCACTCTTTGGGTTCCATGTACATTTAGCTTGAAGTGTGTAGTCCCAGCTTTGGCCTGCATTCTGTGATTGCTTTCATCCCACTGTAGGCAGAAATACAAAAAGTGTTAAGTTTTGCCTTTGGCAAGGGGCCGGTTTAGTGTTCAGGCCCCCAGATATCTGAATGCCCTTATCACCACCCCTGCATGTCTTGCTAATCAGTCCTGAGTTGGCTCTGGACCTGGCCTTTCCTTTGCTCCTTCTTTCACTCCCTTCATGAAAACAGAATCTATCCATGGCTAGATAATAGCAGGAGGCCCTAATGATTAAATCGGTGCAAATATATCAAGGAATCAAAAACAATTTAATGTATACTTCCCATGGATGTTAATTAAGAGGAATAGGGGTTTAATTTGGAATTTTAGGCAAAAGGTATTTTGGGCCTGGGACAGAGGAAGAGTCCCTAGAAATGCTTTCATTTTATATAGGTGGCCACCTCCTTGGCTCACCACTTAGATCGCCCTTACCTCGAGTGTATTATTATAAATCAGACCAGGTTATGTTTGACTATCATCCTTCTAATTAGGCTCCAACCCAGGCCTCTAGCATAGATTTGGTGCCATCCCACTTGGCTCTTAAATATTTGTGTTTAATTTCTTTCAAATTTTTACTTATAGCATTGATAGATGTTTTTGCAAAGTCAGTGAAAAATGTCTCTCTATAAATTTGGCCCAAGTCTCTGACTCAACTAGACAGAACTGTTAGCTTACACATACCTTATTATTTTTTAGATAGCAACTGCTCTTGGACAGAGCAAGTAACTCACCTGGAAGACTTTCAGTAAGATCAATGGAGTATTCTTTGAAGAAACAAACCCATCTAAGCATAAATCTACTATTTTTAGTCTTGGATCTGAAATTCCTCTTCTTCTAAGTCTTTGGCCACGATCTCTGTTAAAACAGCCAGCTCTTCAAACCATAGATCATTAGGATCTTTCATATTGGACTTTTATCCCGATCCTGAAGGCTAGAAGGCAGTGTGTTTTATTTTAAGTTTCGCTACCTGGACAAGAGCAGGATGATTTCTAACTGAACTAAATCCCTATTGTCATTTATTTTTATGATAATAGTAAGATCTGTGAACACTTTGGAGGCTTTGGGATAAAAGAAAATACCATTTTTAACTTTCACTACACTTGCCACTTGGGGACACGTATTGTTCATTCTCTCTTAAGAAATCACCTAAATAGATTAAGTGCTCCATATGGCTTTAGAGAAATGGAAAATACTGATGGAAAAGGTGCTGGTGACCACAACAATGCACTTGCAATTGCCATTTAGCTTATCCCTTTGTAATCCTCTGTTCCACCTCACTGAGGCTGGTAATGTGAAAACCAAACCAAGTGCCCCCAACGCTCAGCACAGGGATTGCTAAACTCATCGCACCAACCCCATCACCTCCCTCAATCCTTTTCTCATGCGGATGTAATCTTTGTAGGGACAGAGAATGCCACTTGGGGCTCCTCACGCTTCTTTATTCTTTGAGGCAGCTGATGCAGATGTGGCATCCGTGCCTGCTTTCACCTTTTTTGCTGGAAAGAACTCAGAGAGTTGCTGTTAGAGGACATGATGGTCAGTGGCCGGTGGCCTAAAACCTTGGTCCATGCAGTATGAGCTCTGGAGCAGCAGAATCAGCATTGCTTGGAGGTGAGTCTGAGAGGCGGAATCCCAGGTTCCAACCCAGACCTAGTGACTCAGAATCTGCATTTTGACAAGATCCCTGGTGATTCATAAGCAGTGTAGGTTTGAGAAGCACAGCCCTCAATTGCTTCATTTACTTCCCTTCAGCTTCCAGAGAAGGCTCCTGGAGGAAGTGCCACAGGCATTACATTTCTCACTTGTTCCTTAGCCCTTGTGTTCCAGGGTAGGGAACCATAGTCTTCCTTCTCTGCCTTCTGCCCTGGTTTGACAATGTAAACCTTTCTATTTCATGTTTAGGTGTCCTTTGATACTTAATAGTTGATCTTTGGGAAAAGAAATCAATATTTGCCCACAAGTCATTCGTTTTGGGGCCCGTTTCAAAAGAAGAAAAGGATTGATGAATATTCTTAGCATCTGCCACAGCCTTTATAAAGCTGCAAATCTCTTAGGTCAGCAGAGAATCTATGATGACTACTAAAGTGTACAAATACCATTTGAAAAGGCATTGCAAAACTTCTTACCTAAGGCATGCCTCTCTATTCCTTCTCTGAAGCAGCTCACACAAAGACCACTGGGGCAAGTCTTCAAAGGGGGCAGTTCTCTGCAGAAAGCTGCACAAGGGGATTTGCAACAAAGGACTTCTCAAGATCAACAGCAGCTTGCTGACACTAGAGTGGGTTGAGGGATTGAAAAAAATGATTAAAACAAAATTAAGACACAACAGTAGTAGTGGAGAGATCCTGTGGGGTCTGTAATGGGGTCCTGTGGAAGGAGAGGAATAAACCAGCAGTTTTATGGAGATTAGAATAGGAAGCTGTTTAAGTTGATGGACCGAAGTGGTGTTCCTTTTTTGTACTCTTGAAAATAATTGTGATTTATCCCCATAGATATCAGTAAACACACATAATGCCACATAATAAATTGCTACGGAATTTTAAAACAGCTAAGTTGAATAACTTATTCTATACTGGAGTAAATGTAGTTCCTTAAATTCAGACTATTTCTGAGGTTTTCCAGTTCAATTAACACAATTTCTATGCACAGATCCAGACACTGACTCTTCTAGCAATGGATGACCATACAAGATGTGCTTATTTAAGACTTGGTTTCATAATGCTTATCATATCAATATTCTCTACTATCAATTTGGAAAATAATCTAAGGTATTAAATTCTTTAAGGATATTTGGAAAACCAAATAGGACAGGACTCCCTGTCAAGAGACAACAGCTTGGGATAGCAGTGTAGGTAAAAGTAGATTTCCCGTGGAAAACATTATGACCTCGACATATGGTCACACACATTGTACACTGTACAACTCCAGGGGGTGACATTTATGTGACCTCCATGAATACCATTCCAGAGTTACAAAAAATGAGGCAGCTATGAATCTTGTCATGTTCCCAATATACTCCTTGTAAACTTTAGTCTCACTCATTCTTGGTAATATTTAACATTCTCTAATTAGCCTAGAGCCATGTAAAGTTTATAGGGTAGCTCCAAAAATGCTCCTTACATATCCTGCCTTTTGATGTATGAAAGGAATCTGACAAAGTTAAAAGTGAGTGCTATTATTTTTTTTAACAGGAAAATGTGCTGGAATGCTGTTTTGGAACCCCTTTCTCAAAATTACAGTTGTGAACAGGCATTTATTTAAATACACACATTCAAATGGCATTTGTAATAAAACACTTTACTGGTGTTACTCACTATCATATGTTGGTTGGCAGTGTGGGCTCTGGAGTCCACAGCTGGGGCTGAATCCTTCCTCTTTCACCATTGAGTTCTGCCATTTTCTTAACCTTCTTCATCTCAAGCGTGGAGACGATCACAGTATCTACATACTTCATACAGATGCTCTGAAGATGGTATGAGATGATACAAACCCCACTAAGTGTAACGTCTGGCATAGAGTCTAAATGAATGTTAAGGACCATGTGTCTTAATCTAATGTTCTCAAGTCCATAGTGACCTCTTCTTAATTTTTCTGGGAGGTTTTGAAGCTAGCCAGGTTCCCATTTAGCAATATCTTGGAAACCCAAAAGGAGCAAACGATCACTCTAAGGTGCATATTGGCATTTACAAGGAGGTGATGCTCTGAGGGAAAATAGTAACTCTTAAACTCTACTCACCTCCTACCTCTGGAGCCTGAGTTAGAGAGACTGGGATGAATGTCACTGAGGAATTTTGGGCTTTTGTTGAGCCACCTGTTAAAACTCCTGCCTTTTCATTTCATTTCATTTCATTTCATTTTTTTAAAAAAAATGTTTTTAAAAGATTTTATTTATTTATTTGAGAGAGAGAGGGAGTGAGCGAGCATGAGTTGGGGAGGTGGGGGGAAGGAGAGGCAGAGGGAGAGGAAGAAGCAGGCTCCCTACTCAGGGAGCCTGGTGTTGGTCTCATGGGGCTCGACCCCAGGACCCTGGGATCATGACCTGAGCCGAAGGCAGATGCTTAACCGACTGAGCTACCCAGGCGCCCCCCTCAATTCTTTTCTTGATGACAGGGTGAGTGGGGCTCTGATAGCCATGAGTGCTGCCCACCAGATATGTCTGGTTCTCTTTAGCACATGGAAGAATCATGTTTCCCTGTCCACATAAACTTGGGTGATCCATGGGCTTGTTTTGGCTAAAAAAGTGTGAAAGCTCATGGAGTTTCTGACTTTGAAGAGGAATCTTTAATGCTGAATGCTTGGTTAATTAAGCTCTTGCTCCCTTCTGCTTTAGTGATTGTATAAGCATGAGCTCACATGGAGCAGCCGGTGGCTTGGATCCCTGTGAGGCTTTAAGGAACAGAGGTCCCTGCTGGCCTGTGATGGACATGAGCCGGGTACAAAGCTCTGTGGTCTCAAGCCACTGAGATTTTGGAGGTTGCTTGTTGTTGCGGCATCAGTTGCCCATGCTGATTTCTCCAAGGAGCCCTGTGAGGGCATATGCAGTGCTGCCTCTGAGCTACTCTCTAAGAGCTGCAGGTTATGTGCTGGCGATGGTCAATATATGGTGCTCCTTGTAAATAACAATTTTCTGATTTTTTAACACATTATATATACATATATATAAATAATATGTAATAAATCAGCTACTTTATATGTTTTGAACATTTAGTAATAAATAATTAGCATTACTTATTAAGATGGCGATCATTCATTATCTTAAAAATCAACATATGATCTTTAACAAATTAATCTTTCCTAGTTAAGTCTAACATTATTGAAGAGGAACTGAGGTAGGATAGGTTTCTATATCCTAGCCTCAATTCCTTTTATTTTTAAAGACCCCTGAGTAAACTTTATCTGATTGAGGATTAAAGACGGCAAAGTTACTGGCTAATTTTCTTAAAAAATAGAGAAGAATATTAAAATCTACACAAAGAGATTCTTTCCTACAAAATGGCATCAAACCAGGATAAAATTATTATTGATTTTTACATATTACTTATGGTGTTGTACGAAGGTGACAAACGTGGAATGCAGCAATGATTGCTGTATTTTGAATGCTACTCAGCTCTCTTTAAAGAAAACAGAAAAGTATCTCACAAAGAACCTTTGTAAATTAGGAAGTGGAAAACATGGCTACTAAGAGACTCATGGGACTAGAAAAATAATCTGTTTAGAAAAACAATGAAGGTGTTGTTCAATTATATCTTGGATGGAAAATTTGTATTTTATATACGTTAAAAATATTATTCCATAGCTCATTGAAAAGTAGAAATAGAAAAAAAAACCCATAGATTCATAACCAATAATTTCTCTGCTAAAAGAAATTTGATTAGGACAATAAACATAAATGATATGAGAAATATGTTTTCAACAACCAAACCAAAAATATGAAAAGGAAAACAGGCAATTGATTTATCAGAAATTAAATTCTGTTTCTACAGGGCAATTTAAATCCTTATATTCATGATCATATCCGCTTTGATATTATTTTATAGGAATTTGTTCTAAAATTCTAATGTTGGTTTAAAGATTATTCTTGATTATTCTGTTACCTTAGTGATAGATGATAGATGTATCACGGGTTAGATGAATTTTTACTCACCAAGATTTGTAGTTTTGGTTACCTGTTAGGGATGGTACTGGCTTATTCATTCAGTGACCCACATGGAATGTTTTCTGTGTTCCTTCATAATAGTATATTCTTTTTATAAGAGTTCTTTCATTTAATTATCCTCCTTCATTTCAGAGATGAGGGAACTGAGCTTCAGAGAGGTTAAGGAAATCACTGAAGGACACTGTTGCAGAATTGTTTCTGTGGGCTACCTTAACAAATGTACAGCCTATTTCATTTCTCATCAGAGCACCTAAGTGATGATGTGTGGATAAGAAGGAAGATAGAGAAATGGCACTGATCATCTGGTCCCCATTCTCTCACCCTTTGACTCTAAGAAGACTAATGTATCTGGTCTTCTGTACCCTTTGGATGAAACTATTAATGGCTCCTTTGGACCTCACTCAGAGGCTCAGATCCCTATCTTTCCGACCCCCGAGAGGGCAAGACCTGGAATGTTGGGTTCCAGAACATCCTTCTGATGAAAGGCCCTATTGTAATTATGGCAACTCAGCCGTGTGCCTGACACAGCACGTGTACCTTCAGAAAGGTACAGAGACTTCCTTAAATTCAACTTCCATACAAACCACCTTTTATTACACTGTATTTTTACCCTTCTAAATCACCTTTTTGTTGAGTTTAGACTTTCTTATATCAGGTGACAAAAGTTCAAGCTGTTATGTAGTGAAACGATGTGCCAGACAACAATTCCTTTCCAGCAGGATTGTCTTTTAGTAGGATTGTTTGTTCAGCTATTTGAATATTTGATTGCATTTTATTTGATTATTTAAAAAAAGTATTTGAAAATGAAAGCCTGAAAATGTTAAACGTCATGATAACAAAGCGGGAAATGGAAATCCTTTGACCTGCTGAAAGTGACGAATCTTCAGTTCAGATACTCATTGACCTAAAGACAGCTTCTGTGTATCAACTTAGAAGGATACGGAAAAATAAAGAATATATATTTCCTAAGTATAATCATCCTACTCTTAACGAAGTCATGCTTTCGATGTCTATGAAAGTGTGCCATGATCCAAATATGTTTTTACATTTCTTTCACACCATATTGCTGGAATAAATGTGGAGTGAAGTGCCTGATCTAGATCATTTATAGACATCGAATATAACTACATAAACCTATTTATTTATATTTGTTTTTCTCCAGTGAGAAAACAAGTTCTACAGAAACTAGAAATGTCGGTAGAAATGTTGTCTCGTTCCTCGCTGTATCCACGGCATTAGCTGTGACACAGAATAGACACTCGCTAAGAGTAGGTGCTCATTAAACATTTGTAGAACATGTCAGTGAAGAATTACTGCTTTACATAATTACGCTTATTATCTGTGCCTTTATAGACACCCATGCCTTCTTATGCTTATTTTAAAAATATTATCCTTCAGCCTTAAAGTGATTCTTTGCTTATTTTACTCATATTTCTACTCTGTGCTTTCAGGCCCAATTAGGGTTATTAGGAATTTATTTATTATTAATTATTTAAAAACCCACTACATGTTTGATGGCTGTGGTATACTGTCTTTAAAGCCATTTCTTTCCTGCAGCCTTTCATATACTTTTCTAAAATTCACCCTGATGTGTGTGCATATGTGTATTTTTTAAACAATTCCCTGAGGTTTAGTTTCCAAATCTTTCTCAGCATATTGTTATATCCAATGATTCCAACTAAGAGTTCCCTGGGTGAGTTCAGAGAGCATCCTGTCGGCTGGCTTTTGATTTTCAATAAAATCCGAGTTCTCACAGCAGTGTTCTTCCTATCCAGGGGCTGGTGGGCTAGTATAATTTCAATAGCCATTACTGCTAGGCAGCTTCAACAATGCAATGTCCTTGAGTGACAGTGCAGAGACGAGGTTTTATCACCTGCTCCAAGTTCTTTACCACTCTGGTTTCTCAGGAGTATTCCATTTCATAAAAGAGCAGAAAACTTAAAAAGCACACCAAAACGGGCCCCTCCATATCTGTGCAGATGCGGAAAGGTTGTACAGACCCCACTGAAAAAAGAATAATACAGCCCACACATTAAAATCTTACTGGCTTTCTGTTCATTTGCCTTGGAGCTGAGGAGCAGGTGAAGAAAAATATGAAAATAATATTCTCTGATTTGAACCAGGGAGTTTAGAGTCTCCAAAGTTGCTTCTTTGGCCCTCTGAATCGTTTTTGAGATTATGCAGCATTGAATTGGCCACCTGAAATTGCTGGGATCAGATGAGGATATATTCTATGCCAGGGAATCATAGATTCTGAAGTTCAGCCTGACTTTTTCCCATTTCCCTTGTTTTAGCTCCCTTTATGTAACAGAATTATTTTTCATGTAAAACTGCAGGCATCTTAACTGCACCCTCCCTGGATTATCCATCTCTGTCTCTCTCCTCTGTGTCTCATTTTCTGTTTCTTTTTTCTTCCCTTTCCATTCAGGACAGTACACATATGGCAGCTATTTTGCTGGAAAGAACATTGCATTGTCTATTTTGTTTTAACATTTAAATGCTCAACTTGAATTTCTGTCTCTTTAGACATCATATAAGAATGGTACGCATTGGAGTTTTAAGATATAATTTCTTTTCTCCTCTCTCCACTCCTTGTCTCCAGCAGCCTTGTAAAATAGCTCATTGCTTTGCATTTCTCAACCATTCAAGTGTTTATAGAATCTAACGATCCTGAACTCTCACTTCCTTTTTATAAGCAGAAAATGATAGCTGTATATGGCACAGTTCCCAGGGAAGCTGCATGGAAAGGGACAGACAAGCTGATGCCAGGGTGTGGAAAACAGCCACAGGTATGTGCTTTTAAAGGAGTCGTCCCACCAACTCAACTGCCAGGTTTAATGGTATAAGGACTGCTCAAGTTCATTTTCAGAGAGAAAAGAAATTTGAAAGTTGCATTTGAAAATTTCCCTGATCAGTCTCCTTTTGAAATTCAGCATAATAGCACAGTGTGGCTCCATAGCAAAGAAAAAAAAAAAAAGAGTAATGCCAAATGAATTAAACAGCTGAGGCCCCAATGGGAAGTGAGGGCTACTGAGCAGGACAATTGTCTGTGGAGAAACAAAGCCAAATATGAATAGTAATTAGTAACTTATTTTTCTGTACACATTACCCCACAAAAAGAAGCCCTTAAGAAATAGTGCTGTGGTAAGAAAAACTGGTTAAAATCTATAAGAATCTTCCTAGCACTAGATTTGTATTTCTTTAAGCTACAAGATTATATTAGCTATCTCCTTTCTGGGATTCCTGGAAAATCCCAGTGCCTACAGCTGGATGTAAAGAAGATCAGTCCAAAATCAGAATAACTGGGGTGGGGTGGCTAGAAAGACTCTTGGAATGGATTCAGGGTTTGGAGATTACAGGTGGTGATCTAAATAGACACATGGAGCGTGGATTTGGGGTCTTGCTATTAAGGAGGGGGGAAATCAGGCAGTAGGCACTGACAAAATTCATGTAATGATTCCAGTAATTACGTGCCAGGCCCAGTTCTAAGCACTTTTCATGGTTTATTTTATTAGTCCTCATACAACTGTGGAATATGACTATTGCCCCCACTTCACAGATGAAGAAACTGAACATGGAGAGTTTAAGTAACTTGCCTAAGGTCACACAGGAAATAAGTGCCAGAGTCAAATTTTGAACCTGTGCTCCTAAGTCCTACATTGTCCTTTAAGTAGGCAAATAGGCTCAAGGAGACCTAGTCCAGAGTCTAGAGAGTGACTCATTCAGAGACTCGAAGTGGAGGTGTGTGAGAGAGATCATCTGGGAAGCATTTGGCAGCGAGTAACAGCATACAAATTAAACACATTGATTGCCTCAATAACTGCAAGTTCAGAGTTAATTGAGATCGTCAGGGCTAAGTCCTGATTAATTTCTCTGTGATTCTTTGGGCTCTGTCCACTTCTCAGTGATGGCTGGTAGAGAAGTGGCTACCACAATTTTGGATCTCATATCAGCACAGAACACTGGCTGGAAGAAATGAAATAGCTGTTCTCTGATGCTGTCCCAGAGGAACAAGGAAGAACTTCCTCAGATGGTTAGCGCCAACCTCTGCCTGAATCTCAGGACTCTGAACTCAGTCGCCTGCTCACTGCTAATCTAGTCACTGACAGGGGCACGGGATTGCATGTGGACTGTCAGAAGCTTGGGTGGGGCTAACTTTCCTGAGCCACGTTAAGTTGTGGGGACAACTGGATACCTAGATAGAATTGCAGATCCCTGAAGGAAAGGAAGAGGAATAGGAGCGAGGTGGACACTCACAATGACTATGCCAGAGAGGCTTCACATTGTTCTTGGATCTATTGATTTTCATATAAATCCAGGGGCCCACTTTGAACTGGTAAATCTGGGTAGAGCCTGATTCAAAGCTCAGTTTCTTGGTCTAATATATATTTCTAGGATGGAGTTATACACAAGGTGAATTAGATGCTGTGCCATTTACCCGCTAGCCTAGAATTTCTTATCTCCCTTTATGCTGGCAAAAACCAGTTCGAAGCGTGGTCATGGCGAAGCAAAGGTAGAAGGTCAAGTGGGCGTTCCTATGACTGGTGGAGCCACGTTGATCACTACAAAATGAGGCTGAACATTTAGCATGTCAAGCTTGTAGACCTGATTTACTTTCAATACCATATATAATGCCCTCTTCTATTTGTTATATTTCTCAAAATTTATTTTTATTTTTGGGTCCTGAGGCTTTATTTAGGGAATGAATTTTATTGACTGATTTTAGGGTTTTTCCTAAACACAACTGTTAAGTTGGTAAAATGTTTTTTTTTTTGGTCTCTGGCCTTATGTTTTGGGCAGTAGTGGCAAATACAGTGTCCCACATTGCCACTCCTGCCTCCAACTTCCATGGCAGACATCGGTCATTTATCATGGTCCTCTTTCTTGCTGAGCATGGTGGCAGCTAGAAATTACTCTCCATTCAGTGCTCAAGGCGGCCACTGCAGAGCTGGCACAAGAAGTGGAAATTATTTCACATCCTTGCTCGGGGAACTCTGTCTCTGAAAGGAAGCATGGGAGAGTGGAGGAACATTCTAGAACTATGTGTCAAACATGTAACTCAGCTTTGAATCAGACATATTAGGATTCAGACAAGCTTGGGTTTGAATCCAGGCTTTGCCACTAACTAATCTGGCAAGTTCTCTGAGCCCACTTCCTATTTGTAAAGTGAGATTAATGATACCAATTTCCCAGGCTATCTATTTAGGTGATACTAAATGAGATGGAATATGTACTATTCTTACCAGATTGCTTGGCTCTCTAAATATTAGTTCTTGTTGCCTTTCAATCAAAACCTAGACCAAGGGGATGATACATTTATGCAAAATAAGTAACATGTAAAACTATTTGCCTTTTAACAGGAAAGTCCCTTAATAAGAGGAATTAATTGCTGTAATGTTTTATGTTTTATTTAGGGGTCGAATGTTTTAAGCTGGGGCTTCATTTTCTCAAACCTCTCAGACCATCATTGGTTCTATCTAAAGACACGGCTTGATTTTAGTTTCCAAAATGTCAAACTTGGCAGAGACTAGTGTTTTAGGGAATTACAGAGGGAGGAGAATCCATAATCTTTGCCCTTGAGGAAGTCAAACCAGAGGAACGCAGTGACAAATAAACATACTGTAGAATACAAATAACTAAAGCCTGGAAGTATACCCACATATGCTAAATTATAGCTCCATAAATGTATTCATTTTTAAAATATCTGCATAGGCAGACAGATCAATGGAACAGAATAGAATCTTAAGAGGTCCAAATACTTCAGGGAATCTAGTATATGGTAGAGGTGGCATTTTAAATCAGTGAAGAAAGATAGATTATTTAATAAATGGTATTAAGGAACTTTTTAGCCATTTAGGGGAAAAATAGATCTGCATGCTTTAAAGAGAAAATACAAAACTGTAGTTTTATAGAGCATCATGGCAAAAAATTTTATTTTATTTATTTTATTTTATTTTATTTTTAAGATTTTATTTATTTGACAGAGAGAGACACAGTAAGAGAGGGAACACAAGTGGGGGAGTGGGAGAGGGAGAAGCAGGCTTCCCGCAGAGCAGGGAGCCCGATGTGGGGCTCGATCCCGGGACCCTGGGATCATGACCTGAGCCGAAGGCAGACGCTTAAGGACTGAGCCACCCAGGCGCCCCCATGGCAAAAAATTTTAAGTAATCTTGGAGTATGACTTTCTCAGGTAAGAGACAACTTAAGTAGACATTTAAAAACAAGACTGATAGAGATAAATTTTGCTATAAAATATTAAAACTTCTGTTTGGAAAAATACAATAATTAAAGGCAAAAGACAAAACTGAAAAATCTGTACATGTCCAGTTGTGTTCCAAAAAGGTTATGCCAACTTTTACCATACCTGCACTGTATATGCACCCATATCTTCAAAATGTATATACAGGGTTCTTATATATCAACAAGAAAAATACAAACAGATCTCACACAATAGGCAGAGGATATGAAAAAGGAGTTCAAAGGAAAAAAATATCTTTTTAGGCATATGAAAAATCTTCAGTCTCATTTATAATTAAAGAAATGTAAATTCAGACCATGAGACAGTTTTCACCTGTCAGGTTGGTGATAGTTATAAAATTTGGAAATTCATAGTGGATGTTAGTGTGAGACAGGGATATATATACAGTGTAGAAATGGTAAAAATTACTGTAGCCTCTTTGGAATGCAACTGGATAACAATCAAAATTTAAAGTGTGCAAATCTTTCAAGTGTTACTTCTAAAAATTTGTCCTCTGGTTTTATTTGCATCTCTTTAGAAAAATTTTTCATTGTGGTCCTATTTATAATAGTAGAAAAGAACAGGACACAACCTCCATGTCCATCAACAAGAGATTGACAAAATATTTTGATGCAGACATACATTAATTGTTATATAGCCATTAAAAATAATGTATCTACACATGCTGATTTGGACAGATCTGAAAGATATATCATTAAGTCAAACAGAAGGAAAGTACTTAACAGTGTTTATAGACATATATTTACATTAAAAATTTCTGGAATGTCATACAAGAAACTGTTGACTATGGGAGTAACTCTGAGGCTGGGAAGAAGAGTCACTTACCTTTGGACACTTTTTTGTACTATTTAATTTCTGACCAAAGGCATGTGTTATTTTCATAATAAATGGATGAGGTTGATGGGCACACAGGGTGATAAGAAAGCCAATTGCAGAGGAATTTTTCCAGCTAGTTTCTTCTTTTTCTTTTTCTTTTTTTTTAAGATTTTATTTATTTGTTTGACAGAGAGAGACACAGCAAGAGAGGGAACACAAGCAGGGGGAGTGGGAGAGGGAGAAGCAGGCTTACCGCGGAGCAGGGAGCCCGATGCGGGGCTCGATCCCGGGACCCTGGGATCATGACCTGAGCCGAAGGCAGGCAGACGCTTAACGACTGAGCCACCCAGGTGCCCCTCCAGCTAGTTTCTTCTGTCCATACCACACTTAGAACCTTCCTCATATCACTCAATCAAAAACAAGAACAAATTCTTATTGGAGGACAAGAAATTGAAGCATTTCTGAAAAATAGACAGTAAATGGATTCAAAGATTTACACCAAATTCACGTAAGGAAGAGACGCCTGTGCAAGTCCCCTCAGCTCACAGTCAACAGAGCGCTGGAGGAAAGGGCCTTGGACTAACCAGTCTGTAGCATCAGTTAGAACAGCTGGGTCAGTTGCTTCTTCCCTGAGTCTTGCTTTTCCTAGAATGGGTCATATAATGTGGGTTATATGCTCACAGCAGATGACATCACTGTATGCTGGGTCTCCAGGGGCAGAGCTGCATCCTTGGTAGTTGCCAAGACTAAGAAGTCTGCGATTCATCTTCACAGAAAAGTCTATCAATATAGCCCACCAAGCCCCACGTCTCGCTATTCCTCCACTATAATCTTGAGCAGACTGAAGTAGAAAGGTTGTAGACCTGGCATTTTCAAAAACAAAGGTGCTCAAACATTTGAAGACAAGCATCTCTACAAAAGTGAGACACTAAATCCAGTGGGCAGAAGAACTAATATCCAAAGAAAAAGAGTTAATATAGCTAACAGATATATTAAAATAACTATAATTAATCAATATCTTCAGAAATATGCAATTGGATATTAAGGATATTATAGCCATGAACCATAAATCATCTTTAATTAAAATATGTGTGTTAAAATAAAGTCATATGGTAAGTTTTCTTATGAGTGGTTAAATCTTTCGCCAATTCAACAAGTATGTCTATGTTGGGTACTGCCACATTTTGCTAGTTCTAACAATTGCATACTTTCCTACATTATTTGGAAAGTGTTTTCTCACTTGTTTCTCAAAACACCCTTGTTAGGTGAGCAGGGCGGGGGCAGGCTTTATTATATCTCAGAAGATTGTGGTTTGGGATACGGTTGAATATTTTACTTACAGTAAAACAGTCAGTGACAAAGCTGAGATTCATCAGGATTTTTATTTTTTTTATTTTATTTTTTTTTAAAGATTTTATTTGTTTATTTTGACAGAGAGAGACACAGCGAGAGAGGGAACACAAGCAGGGGGAGTGGGAGAGGGAGAAGCAGGCTTCCCGCGGAGCAGGGAGCCCGATGCGGGGCTCGATCCCGGGACCCTGGGATCATGACCTGAGCCGAAGGCAGACGCTTAACGACTGAGCCACCCAGGCGCCCCTCATCAGGATTTTTAATTCCCAATACATTAGCACTTCTAAATCACATAGTCTTTGTAAGATATATAATGTTTATCCTACTTTATAAAGTGAAATATTCCCTATGACTTTTTCTGAAGTCAGGGCACAATCGCACCGAGATATGCATGTGAGGAGTTATTGGATTTTTGTTTTCTACTTGTATTTCTTAAACATCACCAAGTAAGTACAAGATTGCTAGAGGCAGCTTCTATGTATACATAACAGCTTGGAATTATGGTTTCAGGAAATAACATAGCAGAAAACTTAGTGACATGCCTTTAAAAAACTTTTGTAGGTTGTCTGTTTCAGCCTGAAAGAAGTAGGTCATGAGGGTGACCACAGATTTATCAAGAAACTTAAGATTTTTTTTTTTAAATTTCAGATGAAACTGTGCTTATCCCCAGATTCTGACAGTGATGGCATGAACTATAGCTAAGGAAAAGCTCCTGATCCACCTGTTTCGATGTTCAGGACTTATTTTAAGACTAAAGCTCAAGTTTGCAAGGACACTGGGGTAGCCGTCCAACCTGATCACAAGTGTTCTTATTCCCATGTACATCTTTCAGAAATAAAATAGTCTCCTTAAATTCTGTTTGGATTCCAAGAACTTGTAAATAGAACCAGCCTCTGCAGGTGAAACAGCACAATGGGTGAGCTTGATGCCATTGAACGGTCAAGTGCGATGAAGAGTGTCTGAAAGTTGAAATTAACTTTTTATTAGCATGACACAGCTGTGGGCTGTTTCATCCTGTCAGCAGCAAATTTCTGGTTCTCTCACTTGCCTTTTCATAGACCGCACATTGGTTCACCTCCAGCTATTCCTGCCATCCTAACAGGCACTGTCCTGCTCCTTGTCAGCTTTTTCTGGTCCTACCGCTTCTTTATGTGGCCTTTTGATGTTTCAAAAGAAGCGTGGAATGTGATAGACCTTTCATTTTCAAATGTGCTTTTACTGGCTTTGATGCCTTAGAAGAGCAATGGCCTGGAAAGATTGGGTGGAGAAGAAATGGGGGACCCGCTCTTCCAAGGGCTGACTGAGTAATCTTAGTGATGCTACCTTTTCCTATCTATCTCAAGAATGTGGGTTAAACAGTAAGTCTTCACCTTCCCAGAACTTGCTAGCCACCTGCCAAGTTTGTTGCCAAGACACCTGACAATATATAGACCTCCAGTGGTCAGACTCAAACCAGATCTGAAATATAATAATCCTTGGTTTGGCAGTGTAGCAGCGTGCATGTCCTTTTTTTTAAATTTCTCCCTTCTGAATAATTAGGGTTAGGTGGGCAGTTCATGCCTTGTTTTCTGTATACCTCGTCCATCTCCATTTGGTGACCCAAGTACGCATCTTGCTTTTGCCTGTGAGTATTTAAAGCCATGACCTCTTGAAAGAAATAACCTGAAACAGCTGAGAATGTATGAATATTTGCTCTGTTACGTGGTTTTCATTTCTGGAACATCATGTTTCAAATTGCGGTGGAAACAACAGGCCTCTTTATGGCATTCAGTAAAGTACATTTTGTTCTCAAAAGATTCGATGAGCTGAGATGCTATACCCAGTCTCTTAAGTATTAGGATAGAACAACAAAAAAATAAAAATTCAACCTAAATTGTAAATATTTCTGGTTTTAAAATATCTAGTTACTTAAATTTTCCATGATTTTAGCAGCTTGGGAAAGAGAAGTATTAGAATCTGCCTTGTGGAGCCTCGTCAAATTTAACAACAGTGAAAATATTCTCCCGAAAGGACATAAAGATGTCTGTGTTAACACCATTTGAACTCCTCCATTTGAATAACTGTAATCTCGCACAGTAAATCCACCAAAAAGTCAAATTCACAATTAAAAGTAGAGGCAAAAATCAATGCGCCAAAATCACTGCAAGGATAACAGAGTTTTGATTGTCTCATATTTAGGCTTGAACCACCGCTTCATTAGGTTTTTCCAAATTCATTGAATATTCTTGTCACCTTGAGAACGATGGTTCATTTGTCTTGTAGGGATCTAAGAAGAATATACAACGGACAAGTTAAATGAAAGCGCAATCTAATTACCTAAGGAAAATATACTCCATTTATTCAAATTACTGTTCTGTTCTGCAGCCTCTGTGAGACAATATGATATAGAATTGAGATGAGAGTCTTGCAGTTCTTTTACTCCTTGATGAAACTCTTCCAAAAGTGTTAATTTGGTGAATATGTGATGTTAAAAGTGACAGAGACTTAATAAACAGAACTGGGAAATATGTTCCAGCACCTATTGTAAATTAGAACAGATTCCGTTGTGAAAACTATAAGTCTTCAGAATAAAGCAGCACTGGAGACCCTGGTCATTTTGTGTGACCTCACAGGGCAAAGGTGATAAGGATTTGTAGTTCTAGGTTTCCCAGGGCAAGGACCCCTCCCTCACCTACGTGGATTCTTCCTTACTAGTGAAAGCTGCCCAATAAAAAATCCTCCAGGTGGTTGTATTCTTGACTCCAAGGGATAGATCTGGCGCTATACAGGTTTTTGTTGGGTATTTCTGAGTTATTTTAAAATTCTGTTTAATATTTTAAGAACCGAGTTTCACAATTATGGCACATTGTACAGTTGGTATAATAGACTTTAAAGAATTAGGCTTAGGGGTGCCTGGGTGGCTCAGTTGGTTAAGCGACTGCCTTCGGCTCAGGTCATGATCCTGGAGTTCCTGGATCGAGTCCCGCATCGGGCTCCCTGCTCGGCGGGGAGTCTGCTTCTCCCTCTGACCCTCCCCCCTCTCATGCTCTCTCTCTCTCATTCTCTCTCTCAAATAAATAAATAAAATCTTTAAAAAAAAAAATCCTCCTAAAAAAAAAAAAAGAGTTAGGCTTAGACATTTTATAACTGGAAGTCTGGCCATTCACCTTGTGGAGTTAGTGATACAGAATGTGAAATAAAATACCACAATTATGGAGAGGAATGTCAATTGCAAATGATGTTCTGCACTAAAAACTATGGAGACAATTACGCATTTGGGCTTTTGGTTCAGATTATTCCATGTTTAACAAGTGAGCTAGCCTGTTTTTCCTAAGTGCTTCTAGGAATTCCCTTTAAAGAAAAACACAAAGTTAGAAATATAAGAGAGTATAAGGACATTGGATAAAACCCAGAGGTCAAATATTTAAAACTAAAAATTAGCTAATTTAAAAATGGTCCAATAAATTTTATTTAAAATGCTGCCCTTGAGATGTGGCTTATTCCATACAGTTTGAATATTTTAGGTTATATGTTGAGAAGTGACATTGACTTTCAGTTCTAAAGGGGAATGTGCATTTCAGTCCTGCCGTAATTTTGAAGACTGTGTCTAATATTTTGAGGGCTTTCTATATATGTTTTTATATCTTAAAAAAGTATATGTATTCTCATTGTAGATGATTCAAACAATGCAGAGTACACGAAAAAATCCTATACCCCTCTCTTGCCTTCCATCCTTCTTTCCTATATTCTTTCCTATGAGTGTTACACATTCTTGCATCTTCTTTTCTATCCATTAGAATGTATTCATACATACCCTGCTATGTATATACTTACACATATGAACACATAAATATTTTTTAAAATACAAGGAATTAAGTATATAAATTGTTATGTGACTTGCAACTTGCTCCCCACCCCGAAATATGTTTCTATATTTTTCTGTATTGGTCCATTTTGGTCCATCTCATTCTTCTTAATGGCCATATAATATTCCATGGCATGAATGTGCCATAATTTATTTAACCACTCCATTTTTTGGTGATCATTAAGATTGCTTTTATTTATTTATTTATTTTTTAGCTATTTGATATGATGACAAACATCAACGTACGTACATGTTTGTGAACTTAAAGGAGAATTTCTTTCAATAGATTCCTAGAAATGGAAATGCTGCATCAAAGGGCATGCACACTTTAAGGCTAGATAAATTCTGTTGGGGTTGATATGCAGTTGGTATGTATTCGGAGGACTGTACTGCCAGGACATTATCACCTGGTTATAGCTGGCATGTGTTTTGATGAATTAGGGCCTATCCCACATTGGATATTAAATACCTTGAATTTCATCCCTGAAATTGCCTTCCTAAAAGATTTCATTAATTTATACTCTTCCCAGAAGTGTACAAGAATGACTGTCTTTGCCTTCCTCATCCTCACTTAGGATGTCTTTTTAACTATTGTCAATCTGAGAGATGAGAAATTAAAAATGGAGAGTTGCTTTTTAATGGGCATAACATATAAGTTACACAAGATGAGTAAGTTCTAGATCTGCTGCACAACATTGTGTCTATAGTTAATAATATTGTATTATGCACTTAAAAATTTGTTAAGAGGGCAGATCTCATGTTAAGTGTTCTTACCACAATAAATAAATATTATATTTTAAATCTTTATAATGCCCTGATTACTAGTGTGGTGGTATCTTTTCATAAGTTTATTGGTCATTTTTGGTTCTTCTGGGAATTACATCTTTATTTGCTGTGTTTAATTTCTACTGAGTTGTTTGACTTTTCTTACTTGATGGACAAATGATTTTTATATATTGTAGACATTAAGCTTTTGTAAAATATGTTATGGATGTTTTCTGTCAGTTGCTTGTATCCAACTTTGCGTTCGGAGACTTTGTTGTAAAGATACTTTAAAATTTTTTTAAAAACCACTTTGTTGAGGGGACGCCTGGATGGCTCAGTCGGTTAAGCATCTGACTCTTGATTTCAGCTCAGGTCATGATCTCAGGGTCCTGGACTGGGCCCCTTGCTCAGCAGGGAGTCTGCTTGTTTCTCTCTCCCTTTGCCCCTCCCGCTGCTCATGTGCACACACACACACACTTTCTCTCTCTCAAATAAATACATAAACCTTTAAAAAAACCCACTTTGTTGAGATATGATTGATATACAAAAAGCTATGACTTCTATCCACCATTTGTCTTCTGACTTTCCATTCTACCTTGTGTTCCAGGGTAATTAAGCTTAATTTCCCCTGATCAGACCATTTTGTTTCATGTCTGCATACATGGAGCCCTGTCTTCCTTGCTTCAGGACTTCAGTGTCTAGCTCAGTTCCAGATACATGACACAGGGGTTCTTAACCCACAGTAAATGAATCAGAATCTGTAAAGTCCCTGAAATTGATATGTGATATTTTGTGCATTTGAGAATATGTGTATATGTCATTTTTTTCTAGGATGAGTGTCCATCAAATTTCATCAGATTTTGAAAGTGGACCATAAGCCTTAAAAGGCAGTTATAGGTTACTGATGGAAATATCGAATAAGAATTTGTTGAATTGAATTTGCAGAATCCATTTGAGTGATTAATTTTTCCTTAGGCTGACACAGTTGACTAATATATGTGTGTTTGTGTTTATGTTTATGTATAATAGAAAGGGGATAAAAACCCATATAGTTCATTTAGATGAGAGTAAGATTTATTCACTGGTAGCTTTAATTACATCTCCTTATTCTAATTTAAGTGAACTAATGCAATTTTAGAAAAGATCATGACAAAAATACTTGCACATGTCCATGTTCTATCCATGATAGAACAAAAGTTTGTCTTTTAATAGAGAGTCCTTGATAATTAACTATGCTTTTCTCCTCACTTACTGTGTGGACTAACAGGATTGATTGTTTTGATTGACTTAAGTCTGTTCCAGATCAATAAACAATACAATTGGCTTTTTCCATCACTTCATTGACTGAATCAACTGGCTATTTTGGTTCCAAAAAGAAAGCCTCATGCCTTTAATCCATATATTCCCTGTTGGAGGCTAGTCTGTGTTGAAGTTTCAGTTCAGGAACCTTGAGTTTCGTGTCAATGAATTTTCTAATTTTGTTGCCTTGGGACAATCTCCCTGTTTCTGCCCCAGTGACTTAAAATTATCTAGTCAATCTTAGCTTTTTGTAAATGTGTTGGTGCTGGGTATCATTCAGACTTATCTATATATAACATTTGAAAAATTAGTGACCGGGGTAAACAGTGATGATATATGATGTTCTAATTAGGACAATAAATTAAGAGAATAGAGTTAGTAAGGCAATCCCCTATAGGCCTTCTTCATTAATATTACATATTTAAATATATCAGTCATTTCATTTAAAATTAAAAACAAATTAGTTTTATTTCTAAATATTTTGGTAAGTACTAACACTTAATGTCTAATAAAAAAAAGTTCAAAATACATAGTGAATTTGTTAGCCATACACCACACTGAGTAGACTGGTCACATTTATGTTCTTTTTTTATTAAATACTTCATTTTTAAAAAATTATTTATTTATTTGTCAGAGAGAGAGAGAGCACAAGCAGGGGGGAGCGGCAGGCAGAGGGAGAAGCAGGCTCCTGCTGAGCAAGGAGCCCGATGTGGGACTTGATCCCAGGACCCTGAGATCATGACCTGAGCCGAAGGTAGACACTTAACTAACTGAGCCACCTGGGCATCCCTAAATACTTCACTTTTTAAGCAGTTTTAGGTTACAGTAAAATTGAGAGGATGGTACAGAGAGTTCCCATACACCCTTTGCCCCCACACATGCATAGTTTCCAACCTTATTGCCAACATTCACCAGAATGGAACTTTTTTTTTTTTTTAAGTTTTCTTGGGGTCTTTTTTTTTTTAAAGATTTTATTTATTTATTCATAAGAGACAGAGAGATTGAGAGGCAGAGGGAGAAGCAGGCTCCCCGCTGAGCAGGGAGCCCGATGCGGGACTCGATCCCAGGAGTCTGGGATCATGACCTGAGCCGAAGGCAGATGCTTAACCATCTGAGCCACCCAGGCGCCCCCAGAATGGAACATTTTTAACAAGAACCCACACTGACACATAATCACCCAAAGTCCATAGTTTACTTACGGTTCATTCTTGGTAGTGTATATTGTATGGATTTGGACAAAAGTATAGTGCATTTGTCTATATATTTATATATATATATAGAGAGAGAGAGTATTTTTACAGTCCTAAAAATCCTGTTTTTCACCTGTTCCTCTCCTCCTCCTGCCCTGACAACACTGATCTTTTTCTTGTCTCCACAGTTTTGTTTTTTCCAGAATGTCATATAGTTGGAATCATATAGTGTGTAGACTTTTCAGATAAGCTTCTTTCACTTAGTAGTATGCATTTAAGATTCCACCATGTCTTTTCATGGCTCGATAGCTCATTTCTTTTTAATGCTGAACAATATTCCATTGTCTGGATGTACCACAGTTTATTCATTCACCTACTGAAGAACATCTTGGTTACTTCCTAGTTTGGGCAATTATGAATAAAGCTGCTATAAACATCCATGTGCAGGTTTATGTGTGAACATAAGTTTTCAACTCCTTTGGATAAATACCAAGGATTGCAATTGCTGGATTGCACGGTAAGAGAGTATGTTTAGTTTTGTAAGAAACCACCAAAGTGTTTTCCAAAATGGCTGTATCACTTTGCATTACCCCAGGCAATGTATGAGGAGTTCCTGTTGCTCTATATCCTTTCAATATTTGGCTTTGTCAGTGTTTTGGATTTTGGCCATTCAAATAGATATGTAATGGTAATTCATTATTTTAATTTGCATTTTCTTGATGACAGATGATCTGGAAATTCTTTTCATATGCTTATTTGCCATCTGCATATCATCTTTGGTGAGGTATCTGTAAAGGTCTTTGGCCCATTTTTAATTAGGTTGTTTGCTTTCTGATGGTTGAGTTTTAAGAGCTCTTTGTTTTAGGTAAGTCCTTTATCAGATAAGTGTTTTGTAAATATTTTCTCTTAGTCTGTGGCTTGTCTTCTAATTCTCTTGACATTGTCCTTTACAGAGTAGATTTTTTTTTTATTTTAATGAAGTCTAGTTATTAATCTTTCTTTTACGGATTATGTCTTTGGTGTTATATCTCAAAAGGCATCACCAAACCCAAGATCACCTAGATTTTCTCCTATGATATGTTCTAAGAGTTTTATAGTTTTGCATTTTACACTTAGGTCCATGATCCATTTTGAGTTAATTTTTGTGAAGATGTGGGTCTATGTCTAGATTTATTTTTTTGCATGTGGATGTCCAGTTGTTCCAGCACCCTTCATTGAAGAGACGATCTTTGCTTCATTTTATTGCATTTGCTTCTTTGTCAAAGATCAGTTGGCTATATTTATGGCTATATATATATATATATATTTCTTTATGTTCTTCAGATTCCTTGTTTATACTTATACTCATCATTGAGCCAGACATGGTGTCCTCCTGGAATCCATATGTCAAGCTATTTTGTAGGGGAAAAGTGGGAAATAAGTAGATAAGCAATAATTTTTTCTACTTGAACTCAGGCACCCAAAAGATATTAAAGGGACTGTCCAGTGTCATTTATCTTCTAATATTACAAGCTAGTAAAATATTATGTTTGTCTCTTCCTTTTCTGTTTCTCTCTATTGGTATCCCCTTAGTGATGTTGACTTTGACATAGGGAAACTGGAAGGAATTCGGTACTGTCTTATGAAAGGACTGTGAAAAGTGAGATTCTTTTTTATTATATCTGCAGATTCAAAAAGTTAGTGTAAATACACATATTCTATTATTGGGTTTGAACATCAAATTACTTTGTGTTTCATTATATTGGTGGCTTTGAAGTAAAAACTAAGTTTTGGCTGCAGTATTTCTGAGAAAATGACTTTTGCCTTAAAATCTGTTCTTGTAATCTACAAGGCTCAAGTATAAAGGTACAAATGAGACAGGAAGTCTTAACAAATTGTGAAGACCCATTTGGAGCATCCTATTCAATTGAGAGTCCCTTGAAGTTAGGGTCTTCTGGTGTCATGTCATGTATCTTTAACACCTGGTTCAAATTCTGGCATATATTTGATGCTCAGGTAATACTTAAATGACTAGAAGAATAAAAGAAAGAATAAATGAAACAGTTTCCTCAAACAGAGTCATAAAATGTGTCATGATCATCCGGAAGCACTGGTGAAGTATTTACTTTGTGTCAAGAGTGAGGGTTGCCACCCATGTTATCTTATTGTATTTCACATTATAGATAAAGAACTAAAGTTCAGTGGGTTTAAAGGACTTGGTATTACAAGGCGGATTCAAAATTTAAACCCAGTGCATTTCTCACAGTTACTATAAATCTATTAATAGAGACTTAGATTTGCATTTTCCCAGCAGGATGGGGGGAGGAGGCAAATTACAACTGAGCCACCACTGAAATAGAATAATCTTGATATCTTTGAATGAAGTAGGAAGCTAACAGAAGCATAAATGTTACCTCTAGCCCAGTAACCTAAGTGCCAATGAGCCCCTTACAATGGTGCTCTCACCTCCTCATTCTCCATCTTTCTTTCTCCATTTACCATTTATGACATTTTTCTGTTAATATACTCACTGATATGTTCACTGAATTTTCCACTGCACCTATTCCTTGTGCCTTCATTAACTTTATTGCTTGTGAGAAAGAGAGGGCATAATTTCTAGTAAACTAACAGCTATCAGAATAAATCCAAGCAGCAGCTATAGGATAAAAAGATAATAGGTAATAGTGGGAGGGAGATATAAATGATCTTTGAAAACAAAAGTGAATTATAGTATTCATTAACTCCTGATTACCAAAGTGTTCCACTTCTAACTCTGTACATCCTACACAGAATTAATTTGGAATCCATTTGTGTTCTTTAATTTCACAAAATCACTGTTCTTCTATCATCTATAGTCCCAGAAATGATTTACTTTTTTATTTCCCCTCATAGTTAAAGGATTTTTACATTCAACCTCAAAGGTTTTTGATTTGGGAACTGTCTCACAGAGAAAGTTGAGCAGAAGGGAGACCATAAGTTAGTCTCTAAAGGCAAAACAGAGGTGAGAGTTGTTTTATGAAAGAAAAAAATGATTATGGAAATTATTTTGATACAACCTTCTTCTTTTTTTTTTATACAGGTAATCTTTCCTGTGGCTAGAGTTTTATGGTTCAGCATTTTTAGATGTAAATATTTTTTCCTGACCATGGCATAAATAAGTTTCGAATAGCACAGAGGTATACTTGGTTTAAAATAAGTGACCTCTCATTTACAAAGCTGCCTGAAAGATGCAGTGAAACAGAGAGTCAGAGTGTGAGAAGTGGCAATGTTTATTATTTATCAGGCTTCTCCCAGGTCCCCATTGGCGTTCACGAGCTTGGCTGTCTCTGCACTTGCCACATTAATCATTTTCTCTTTTAAATTCAGGAGCATCATGCAAAGTGTACAGGGTCAAAGACAAGGTAAAACAATGAGAAAGTCAATTATGGTAAATAAGTCTCTGATAGTAAGTTAGAGGTAGTTCTGTGATGATTTTGGCATCAGCCATTAAAAATGGTCTGCTTTCAATTTACATTACAGATAACTGTATTTATAATCTCTATTGGTAAAAACCTATGCCTGCTAAGGTGATAAGGTATACAATTTTTGTTCCGTTTAGAATAATTTTAAATGTAAATATGCAGAATCTCTGGAGATATCAAATACTGTGCTTATATGGGAGGGATTTTTGTAACAAGAATGCAGAGATACTTGCCTGAAGGTGATAGTTGGCTTCTCTGCTTGTACCATCAACTATCCGCAGGTCTGTCTATTGTATACAGATTTTGGTCATTTAAAGAAGGATATAGGTTGAATCTGAACATTTCCCTCTTTGCAAAGTATTGTTTCTTCCCAGAATAGAAGAAAGAATGGAAACTAAATTTTGTACAAATAAATCCTGGTTCAGGAAGTCAGAGCAGGTAGTGGTGTCTACTATTTTCAGAGAAAAGGACTTTTAACATCAACAAATTTCACTATCTCTCTACTCATAATAGAAACCTACTAGACATTTAGTAACACATTCAACACATGTCTGTGTCATTTTCAAGATTTGTGTGCATTTGGGCAATTGCAGCACACGTATGTGTGAAACGGATTTGATCTACAAGCAGTGTGACGTAAAATAGCATTCTCCGCACCGTCATCTCATCCAGCTCCATGGCTGCATTCTCTCTGGAACATGCTCACCTCATTCTTGCTCAGGGTCCTTGCACTTCCTCTCCTTGGAATTCCTCTCCAAATCTTCACAAGACTAGCTCTTTCTTATTGTTTTGGATTCAGTGCAAATGTTTCCTATACAAAGAACCCTTTCTATGGCCACTCAGTCCAGAACAATACTCCTACCCCCTCCCTCCCAATCATTCCCTGTTACATTACCTGCCTTATTTTTTCGGTAGCACTTATTGCAATTGGCAGGTATGCCATTATATATTAGCTATGCTCCTTTGCTAGACTATTCTCCACAAGAGCAGAGACCTTGCCTGACTTGTTTCTGCAATAGCCACAGGTCTTCCTGATAAATACTCATCAGAATTTGTTGAATTAATGAAAGGAAGTATGAATCAGTTTGTAGAATTCTTAAAAATCACCAAATTTTTCAGCCTACAAACCGGGAAATAATTGGCTTAGATTCTTCTTTTTACATAAAGTCCCAACTGACTAATAAATTGTATAGCTAGATATTTAATGAATATTATCTTGTTGTCTCAGAATGTTTAATGATGTCCCAAAGTTGAGGACAAAATATTCTACAGAGAGGTTTTATATAGATCTCTAAAGCACTTCTTAAAAGGCAGCCAAACTATCAACCCTGCTTCCCCACCTCCAGCCCATATTCTCTCTCACTAGAGTCCAGAGAACAGTGGATGAGGGAGAGGGGAAAGAGGCTTCCCTCATAAGGCAATTGAGTGGTGCTCTAAGACCCTTAGTGGGGGAGTCAGACTCCTGGCCTGGAGACTTATGAAACTGTAAGTTGTATTTTTTGAGGCTGCCCCAGGTACTGCTACTGGAACAGAAAGCTGGAGAGCTCTTTGTAGACCTGATAGGAGTTTCCTGAAGTCTTTGGGGGCACAGAGACTGGTGACTTTGTTTGGGAGAAGTATGAAGGCTGGAGGTGGCTAGAATTGCTTTCACTTCTGGGCAGGGTGAGCCTCAGTGAATTCACCTGGGTTAATAGAATCAATATAGGTAGCCAAAATAAAGCCATCTTTAATAATCTCACCCAAGAGAATGGCCCAACACTAAGGGCTCCCAGTAGAGAGATGTTGTGTGTGGTTAACTGCTTGAGGGCAGCTAGAGGGTGTACTATCCACATCAGAGAGTGGTACAGAGTGGGGACTGGGATGTTAAAAACCACCTCGACCCACACTTCAAGGAGACTTGCTTTTGGATGCTTTACATGGCAGAGAGCATTCAATAGTCAAGGGACAATTACATAACACCAGCTAAGTAAAAAGACTGGCTCTTTAGCTCTTACCCTTCCCCCCCTCAGCAACTCACACCTTACTGTTGGTCTACAGCAGTGTTTCTCACTTTTTTTTTTTTTAAATAAATGATGGAGCCCTTTTTTAGTTTTTCCCCCAACTTTCTCCCTACCCCCGCAAGTTGTTAATACCATAGATATGTTGTTTGCCTATGTACTGTGGCCCTTTAGAGGGCCATGAACCATTAGAACATCTAACATTTTTTTCAACCTTTAAGAACTAATTTTCATCTTTTGGGTATAATATCATTTCCATTAAGAATGTATGGTCTAGAGCAGTAATTCTTAACCAGGGTGATTTTGCTCCCAGGGGACATTTGGTGGTATCTGGAGACATTTTTTGTAATTCAATTGAGATCAATTGGGTAGAGGCCAGGGATGCTGTGAAACATTCTAGGATGTACAGGGCAGTCTCCTACAACAAAGAATTACCTAATCCAAAATGTCAGTGGTGCTGGTGTTGAGAAATCCTAGCACAGAGTCTGGAACTTCTAGACTGCACATCCAGAGTAAGGTTATGCTAAAAGGAGGGGAAAAGCTTTGAATTAGTTCAGAGATAAATTTTTTGGAATTGATTGGAGTTTTGAAAAAACAAGAAAATGATTCAAAAGCTATGGAGTCTGAGCCCAGTGGAATCACAGGGCAGAAGAGGAAGATTGGATGGAATGAACCAGAAGGCAGTGTGGGAGAATAAAACCATTCCCTGATTATACTCTCCTGAGTTCACTTTTAAATCAACTGATTACATTTGTAACAAAATGGGTCTGTAAGTCAGTGGTTCAGAATTCATAACTAATTCTGCAAATGGGTATTAGGTCCTTAGACCAGCTCATCAAAGCCCACCATGCAATGCACCTAAATGACTGTACTGATAGAATGTGGCACATGGCCGTCCTAGACGGCTGTGTCTTGTGGAATGGGATTGTGTCTTTTTACCATTCTTGCTCCAATCAGGACTGTATTTAATGTGACCTATGGCAGGCAGGTGGGACAGTAGGTGTGAGGGCTAGGGAAAGTGTCATTGGTATAGTATAGAGGGATCTGGACTTTCTGCTGAGGAGGTTGTTTTCCTTCCAGAATGACTCCTTCCTAAAAAACACCTCTCAGCCTTTCTAAGACATTTATTTGTAACATAACATGTTGCATATCTAAGTAAAAAAGAAAGCTTCCTTTCCTCTCTAACAAGTCATAGGACAAGATCAGCCACATCAGGGGGAGGGAAAACAGCTCCACCTTGAGAAGAGCAGTGAAATCACTTTATAAAAATGGGAAGAATTGATGAAACTATTTTTGCAAACAATCTACTAGAGAGAGAATTTACTTTACCACTATGTCCATATATAGCAATACTGGAATTTACTTGTGTGTTTAAGAATAGGATCTTCTGAGAATGACTGAACAGTCTACAGGAAAAACAATACAATTTACTACACATAAATGCTTGACCTATTTTAGAGTATAATAGAGTATACAAGATATACAGTAGTTTCTATTATCTGTCTCCCATTCCTCTTCACTAAGGAACAGAATTGGTATAATCCCATCTAGAGCCTCTCTATGCCCTACATTGTTCTTGTCCTACACAGTTAAGCTGTCTGTAGGACTTCCGTTTCAGAACCCTATTGCTATAATATGATCTTTACTTATGCACTTGTTTAAGATCCTATCCTTGAGGACTCAGAGTAAACCCATAGTACAGTGAGTCTGTAGTGTTAAAAATCTAGTCTGAAAGTTCTGTGTGTGTGTTCTCTGCCAGAATCTGACTTTTGTGCTCTGGCACAGCTTTCTTTCTTCATGTCATAAAAACAAGAGTGGTTTAAAAAGACTCTAACAGAATCTGATGGAATTCCTGCTTGGAATCTGAACTGCAAATAAATCCTGCATTTGCCCAGAGCTGTGACAATTCTAGTGTGTACCTGATATAATGCTTTGGGCTGCAAGTAAAGTACCTACTCAGATTGGCTTAGACGAATAAACAAATTGATCATCTCCTATAGCCTCAGGTTTGATTCATTTAAGAGCTCAATGGTGGGCCCAGGTTCTGTCTCTCACAGAGTTAACTCTAATCTCTCACTTTTATCTAGCAGGAGAGAGAAAGAGAAAGAAAAAGAGAGAGAGAGAGAGAGGAAACTTCTCCCCCAAACATGGACATCTTCCATTCAGTCTTATTAAACCAATTTAGGTCACATGTCCATTCCTAAAGCATTGACACGTCCCTGGAATACCCTAACCTGATTGGCTGAGGCTGACCTTGAATTACCTCTGGAGTCAGGGATGTCATCTTCCCTGGCATCACAAATGGGAAGGGATCACTGAATAAAATTTGGGTTCTGATAGAAAGGTAGAATGGGCAAAAGATGCTGAGAAGGCAACCAAAAAATGCCTTTTATAGTCTTACATAGTAAACATCTTCTGAAAAACAGTAGTTCTGGATAATGCTTTAACTGTAGTAACTAAAACTAAAATGGATAGAACTAATAATTAAAGGGAAAATTAGAAAGTTTCAAAAGTTTTATTTAAAAAATAAGGAGCTAATATTACTGAGTTTTACTTATTTGCTTTGAACAACGTTCCAGTACATGTCCCCCTCCCTTCTTTTCTGCTCAGTATTACATATACAGACAAAAATGCACGTACATGGTGTGGTGTGTGCTTAGGTCCCCTAAAAGTAAAACATAATTCATCAACATTTTAGAGGAAAGCCCTGATTTGTTCTCAAGTGTTTTCTTTCCCAAACAAGGCTATTATTGGCATCTACCAAAGGCCACCAGATGAAAGTGGTTGGAGATGGGGAGATGCAGTGAAAGAGAGGATCTGGATGTGAGTTATTCTTTCTTACCGTCATCCCTTCTTCTTTAATCTCCAATGGGCACTTGAAGGTAAACTCCCTGAGAGCAAGGTCTTGTTTGGTTCCCTGCTGTGACATTAGCACCTAGAACAGCACCTGATACAAAATAGATACTTGGTAAACTAATGTTGAATTAATTGCTACAAACTCTCCCAGGTGAAACACTGAAGTGAGGACAGTTATAGGAAAAAGAAAGTCTTAAAATCTGTGAGCAGGAGGGGGGGTTCTGGGAAAGGAAACACCACCTTCTCAGTTGGTTATTGGCAAGGTCAGGACCACTTGAACAACTCCCCTCAGATTGCTGGGTTCTTTTTAATTAAGCAGAAATAAAACTAACCAGATATTTCTTCAAAGAATAAAACATCCTTAGTTTAATGAGGGGATTTTAAGGAGAGATGTAATTAAGATTCATGGATTTTTGTCATGTTACATGTAGCTTTTAGCTTTTCCTGAAGAAAATGTATTAGACACAGAGTAAATAAAGCACCTGTGTGTTTTGTTTGTAGATGTTGATGTGAATGTCTGCTCTTTGATGCTGGTACTGTGGAATTTAGATACAAACATTTGATAAAAGCTAAATTCTCAGTGTCCACACAACCCTTTGATGCCTCACTATTAAGTGAATGAGATCCTTTGGTTCGGGGCAGGGATGGTAAATAGGGTGACTACTTCACTTTGCCTGAATAATTTTATTAGACTAGATGTTAGGGTCATTTCCTTTGGGAGTCCATTGATTGTTGTTGCTCAAGTTAATTCAATATCCAACGCCCAGGCTGCCATAATGGAGGTATGGTCTCTTGGGATTGTTAACAGTGACCACACAGAACCTTAGTATATATGTCTTCAGGAAGAGCACGACTATTATCTGTGAGAATACCTCTTCTTTAGTGAGGAAGGACAATTAGCGGTAGGTCTGCACTAGGCTCTCCACATGTATTTCTGAGTAATCCTTACCCAAATGCTATGTGGTAGGTGTTTATTTTATTTCTACCCTTGTCCTCCTATAGTCTATTACTAACACAGCAGCCAGAGTGATCCTATTCAAATACAAGTCAGATCGTGTCACTCCTCTTCTCAGACCTTCCAGCAGCTTCCTGTCTCTCACAATAAAAGCCAAAGTCCTTGCTTTAACTTACAAGCCCTATGATTTGTTGCCTCCCCTTTCTCTCTCTGACTTCATCCTCTCTCCCTCCATGCATGTTGCTCTATAAACTGCACTGGCCCCTGTGCTTTTTTTCTTGAAAATCCTATCTCAGGGTTTTCATACATTTTGTTCCTTCTGCTTGGAATTGTCATTTTGAAGACGGTCCCATGGGTAGCAGCCCACTTTCTTCAGGTTTTTACTTGAAAGTCACCTTCTTACCAAGGACTTTCCTAGCAATTCTGACTAAAATTTCACCAAACCTCTCAATCAGCCAACATTTCCTATCTTCCCTTCCAACTATAACTTTTTATTTTTTTGGCATCACATTTACCTACTTGCTCTGTTAATTGTCTTCCCACTTAGAATGTAAGCCCCACAAAGGTAAGGATTTTTCTCTCTTTTCTAATCACTCCCACAACCCTATACCCGGCAACTACAACAGCACCTGGACCACATGAGACACACAATAAATATTTATTGAAAGCTGAATGATTCCATTCTTTCAGTCATCAGATATTTATTCTGCATTTACTAAAAGCCGGGCATTATGCTAGGCACTTGTAAAACAAAAATGAACCAGAAAGACAAGGTTTCTAACCTTATAGACTTTAAGATCAAGAGAGAAAAGAAACAATTAAGCAAGTGCTCATTTTATACACGTGGACTCTAAGTTTCACAGAAAGTAGTGGAATTCTCCAATGTCCACTTTCATTAAGTGGCACAGCTGGGATGAACTCCCAGGAATTAAAAATTACAATGTCAGCTCTCTTTCTTTTATGTTGTGCTAGGATTGACATAAATACATTTTTCTTCTTTTTTTAAAAATACATTACTAATTGCACATGTTTGTGTGTACTCACAATGCCCTTCATTGAGCAGAAATTTTGTTGCTGTTTGCATCTATTGGGATTGTTCTCAAAGGTATTAAGGATTATCATTAGATGAAGCTCATCAATCATTATTATTGTGGATAAGCTTCATTTGATCTGCCCTTCAAGAACATCAAAATAAGAATAACAACTATTTCATCTCACTTGTTCTAAATAAAGAAAAAAAATCCCTTAGCTTCTTATTTGCATGGGACAGTGTGAAAACAAAATCTTCCAAGTGCTTCGCGCTAGGAATTCTTTTTGAAGAGGTTATGTTGGCTATTAAATTTCAGCTTTATGTAGTTGTTATAAATTTTTAAGTTTGACATTTTTGATCAGAATAAATACTTAAAATGGTACCTATTTAGAAGTCAATTTTCACTGCTAACTTTTGTTAGGTTATGGATTTTCACTGAGAAAGCAAAGCTTTTCAAAAAACTAATTTTATGTATGTTTTTTAAGAAAAGAAATTAAACCCAAGCAACAACAAATTTTAGACATTGCTTCATGGTCTATCTCAGGAGATAAATGTGTACGTCAGTCTCTACATTTGGAAATATATCCCATCACACAGGAAAGGCTTATCACCTCCACTGCCATTTGATGCTATAGTCTCGAGACCAAGACTTTGCTGTCTTTAAGGACAAATAACAAAAGATGCTGTTGAAAAAAGTTCTACCAGGTTCATACTGTTCCTTATAGAATGCAAAAAGCCTTGACTTTAGTAATATTCTTGTCGTTCTCATACCTCATGATTTTTTTGAAAATGCGTGTGAACAGGACATGGTTATCTCTGGCTTTCCTTTCTTTAATCCTTTCAACTTCACTCTTGGTGAGGAGGGATATTTTAGTGTACAAATATGGTCTGAATTAACAGGAGATGACCTTTTTTTTTTATTTTTTGTCGGTGTTAGGCTCTGAAGAAGAGTCACTATACTTCTCCGGCTGGAACTGGGAAGAGATCAAAGAGCTAGCTGCAGGATAAAGCCAGGACCCTGGAGGAGGGAAAGAGAATGGGAGCAAGGGAACCAAGGGAAAGGGACTTCCAGCTGACCCTCCAGATGTCCCAAGCCATACACGCAGCATCTTACATCAAAGACATTACATATGTTGTATTAGTAATTATCCTGTCTGTGGGTTCCTAGTAAAGACATGGTCATCACATGACATGAAAGTTATGTGCGTTTCTCAAAAACCTGAAAGAAAAATGCTTTGATATAAACAGGATACTATTACATTTAAATGAGGGTATGAAGAAATGATTATTTGATATGATTTCCCCAAAATCATGGTAGTTCCATGGAAAGTAATAGGAAAATTGTAAAGGTTTGCAGATGGGCTAAAATGTTCACCCAATACTTCTTCAATGTCATTAGTGCTAGCATCAAAATATCACTGCCTAACTAACTCAAGTTTGTGCTAAGTGTGCACAGAGTGAAGCCCACAGCCCTTGCTTTCATAGCGCTCTATAGGGATGGGAGAGTCACGGTTACCTCTCTTCTAGCTGAAGGAAAGCATAATGGCATATTTTAGTCCTCTAAAATTAGTCAGTTGATCGGTATGTTGCTTTTGGAATGAAAGTCTCCAAAGTCTTCTGAATAAGAGAACATAATCTCTCATTATGCAATCTTACAAGTTCCAAGAAAACATAACACCAAATTTTAAGATTATATTTTTAAAAGAGATAAGACATTCCAAGTTGGGTTCTAAATCATTTCAAGTGGCCAACTCTGGCTACAGAGAATGGAAAATTGGACTTACTGCAAATGTTTGAAAATATGAACAAATGGTCTCTGAGAGGAGGATTGGTTTTGTCACACCTATTTCACTTTCCCTGAAATTAGGTCTTTTCTGCTCATTTTGAGTTTTGTCAAATATTCTGGCTCAACGAGACTATGACATATCTGAATTCTGTATTGGTAAATTGTTTCTATACCACTTCAAGTTAATTAGATTAGTGTATATATTTTTCTATTACTTTATTGGAAATAAATTTTAACCCTCTATATAACAAGATGACTAAGTGGTATTCGGAGAATTCCCAAAAGAATTGATATTATAATGACTTGGAGAGATCAGTCATGCTAAAAGGTTTTCCTGGAGTCAATCAGTCAAGCACATGTTTTTCTGGAGTAACCTATGTCCAACATTTTCAACACTGTATACTCATTTAAGTATTTTCAATGATTTATAAATCTAAAATCTGCAGTCATCCTGTCCCTAAAAGAGCTACTGACGTTCACAAAACAATCCACTGCTACCTGTACAGTCGAATCATGAAGTGGTGCTTAGATTAAACTCCCTCTTATTGGTCAGGATAGATGTTAATGACTTTATTACTTTATGTATAGATTATTATAAAACTGAACAGGATGGAAAGAGGGGAGCCATTGTACGTATTGGAAGCTTCATTTGACTGTCATAATGGAGATGCTGCTGGTGATGATGTTTTCAGCATTCTTCCCCATAATACCATGATAGAGCCAAACTTAGAAACCCTCCAGCTCTCTGATGAATAGGCCTTTAAATAAACGAAAAATAAGAAAGCATCTGGAAGTGATATCATCCCTGCCAAATTTTCATGCTGGAGAAAAAGTAGCTCATGTAATGTCCCTGTATTCTCCTCTTGAGATAAAAGAATGAAATGGCTCTAGAGACGTGGAGATCATGAGTTTTACATAATGATATACATCCAATGACAGGATAGATACCCATTTCTGAACCACCTGCAGAACATATATTTTAGATAAAAGTTTTCATAAACAAGTGTCCATGGGAAAACTCTAATTTCTATTTTGGAAAGGGAATAAGTTCATTTCTTAAAGGTGGGTATTCTGACATGGAGATTTCACTTCTCTCTCTACAAGAAGCTTCTGTTTCATCTAGTCTCCAAAGCTTTTCTTAGAAAGTACTGTATAAATGTATTTCATTCCACTTTTAGATGTTTTAGTCGAGGAAAGAAGCTCATCAATGGCTTAGCTACTTGAAATGAATCCAAAGCCTCCTGCTTTAGAACATATCCTTATTTAATTTCTGAGTGATGAATAGCATTTTCAAAACCATAGAAACTACTTTGTATACTTTCTGTTTATTAGCAGACTTGAGAAGAGCCTTACTTACTGGAAGCACACAGGATTTAGAATCAGAAAACCTAAGCCGAAATCATATTTTTACCATTTTCTGTAAATTATTGAGCTCTCTGTTTAATGATCTCCAAAATAGATGTAATAATGATCCTGAAAAGGACTTTGTTACAGTAATACACTATTACAGTGCCATTCAGTCCTGTTCCTTCTTCCTAGTAGCTACTTTTAAAAAATGTTCTGTTCCCTTTTTGTTAGTACTCTGAAATTGAAAAGCATGTTTTCTTTTGGCAAAGTGCTTTATAGTTATGATTATCTTAATGTGTGTCTGGTAGGTAAGTGTATTAGTCAAATATTGCTATAATAATGCTATGTAACCGACAACCATAAAAATCTCAGTGTCATAAAACAAAATCATATATTTCTCACCTATGAAATTGGCTGGTGCTCAGGTGATCTATGCTAGGCTCAGCTGGATTCAAGCTGAAGGTTGGGTCCTGGTTTGTTTTACATACATGTCCTCCTTTTTTGGGCCAGCAGCTTCCTGAGGCATGTTGTTCTCATGGCCCAGGAAGGAGCACATGAGTGCAAGATCACTTGCAGCATTTTATTGCATTCCATTTGCTAATATCGCATTGGCCAAAGTAAGTCACGTGGCCAAGCCCAAATCAAAGTATAGTGACATGCACTCACCTGCTATATCACAGGTGTGATGTGTACTATTATTTTAGGGGATGGAAGAACTGACACTAATAATCCAATCCTTTGAATAAGGTCTTTAGGTGACTTGCTTCCTCTTTAAAGAAAAACAACCAAGAACAGCAAAATAGTTTTTAAAAAAATTGACAATAGATCTGAGTACAAAGATGAGTTACTTTTGCTAAAACCTCTAGGTAACTCTTTTCCTCCAGAATCAGGTTGGAATTTATACAGGAAACTTGAAATCTTGGCAGTATATGGATCTATTGGTCATTGTTTTATCTTTTAATTTGTGGATCAAGGGAAGTAGAGAATATATGAGTATCTGGATCATGGTAAATATTCAGCTTTAGCAATCTCTATTAGTTTTTGAGAGTCTCATCCCCATTTGCTCAGGGGTGAATCTACTCTCACGCAAAGGTGACTGCAACCTAGATCTCTGAAATGTATCCTTCAGTCATTTCTTATATTCCTGGAATCACAGACACAGAGTAACAGAGTGCCCACACCAATACCAATGATTTTCTTAATGACATGGTGGGTTCAGAATCATGAAGGGCCTGTGCAAAATGTCACGAGGGACATGGCTCCATGAATTCTTGGAGTGAATGTCTGAGGCATATGTGTTGCTGTAACAGCAACAGGAATGAGTTAGTAGATATCGAGTTTTTTAATATTATGTTTATATTAAGGGTTTTCTTTCTTTTCAAGTTCCAGATTTGGCCTTGAGGACTTTTAATTTCTGAGGAGAAGGACCAGGCAGCTGCTGGAATCCTAGTTTGTATATCTGTCACATCTTCACACCTCTACATTCCTTGCCAAGAAGTGGAAAAAATATATACAAAGATTGAGAGGCAGCCTGAGAGAAGAAAATTAAGTACTTACTAGTTTTTCCTTCTCTCTATCCAAGCCAATAATTATTGATCGAATCATTCATGTCTTAAATCATTCATGACTGTAATGCTGTGGCAGCCCACATAAGCAAACCAAAATCTAAGCCTATAAATGCTTCAAGGCTACAAACTCAAAACGCTAGAAACAACCAATCACAGACAGCCAGCTAGGCTTTAAACTATAGCCAATCAATAATTTCCTTAACTTTGCTTTTGACTTTTCTCTATAAAAGTCTTCCCCCCGCCCCCCACCTCCTGTAGGTGGAGCACTTCTAACCCCTTCCAGTTTGGCACTGCTGATTAAAATAGATTTTTGCTCAAATAAAGTCTTGAAATTACAAAAAAAAAATGATATGAAGATGTGTCTTGGGAATGTATAGAAGAGTAATGGAAATACTGGTTTTGAGTCAGAAGTCCTCAGTTTGAAGTCCAGTTCTAAAGCTCATTGCATATATAACCCCAGGTGGACCATTAAACACCCTTAGACTCTGACCTGCAGTTTCTCCAGATATATTTATTTTTACTTTTATTTCTGAAATTCTCTGCCTGTGTCTCTATCTCTCCCTCCCTTTGATCATTCTAAAATAGAGGTTACAATTTTGGTCCTTGTTGATTCTTTTCTATTTTCAGATTTCAAAACTATTTATTGATCCCACTCTTATGTTTATTTTCTTCTACTCTTTTGGCATTACTTTTCAATTTTTTAAGTTAGATACTTAGATCATTAGTTTTTTCAACTTTTGTTTTTATGTTTTTAAGTTAGAAACCTAAGTTATTAATTTTCAGCCTTCTATCTTTTCTAACATATGTCCATTAGACTTTAAATTTCCCTCTAGGGGGCGCCTGGGTGGCTCAGTTGGTTAAGCGACTGCCTTCGGCTCAGGTCATGATCCTGGAGTCCCGGGATCGAGTCCCACATCGGGCTCCCTGCTCAGCAGGGGGTCTGCTTCTCCCTCTGCCCTCTTCCCTCTCGTGCTCTCTCTCTCTCATTCTCTCTCTCTCAAATAAATAAAAATAAAATCTTAAAAAAAAAAAATTTCCCTCTAGGTACTACTTCCACTGATTCCACAAGTACATTTGTTGTATTTTCATTTTAAATTTTTCATTCTTTTTACAGATTTTTCAACAGCTAACATGTATGCATGATTTATGAATCAAAACTGTAGAATAAGATGTATACTGAAGTTTTGGTGCCTACTTTCCCTACTCGCTTCAATCCCCAGCTTTTTGTGAGTAATGACTTCTTTTAGTTTTTCATGCATTCTTCCATTGTTTTTCTTTTTTTTTTAAGATCTTTTTTTTTTTTTTAGAGTAAACCTAAAACCTTAGGTTTATGGCAAAATTGAGAGGGAGGTACATAGATTTCCGATTTACCCCCTGCCTCCACACTTGCATAGCCTCCCAAATTACCAACATCACTTACCAGAATGGTACATTTTTTCACAAGGATGAACCTACATTGTTCCATCATAATTACCCAAAGTCCATACTTGACCTTAAGGTTCACTTGTGCTTTTGTAGATTCTATGGGTTTGAACAAATGTATTATGACATATATCCCTCATTATAACATACAAAGTATTTCTCTTCCTTAAAAATCCACTGTACTTCACTTATTTATCTCCCAGTCCCAACACCTAGAAACCACTGATCTTTTTGTTGTCTCCATAGTTTTGCTTTTTCCAGAATGTTATATAGCTGGAATCATACAGTATGTAGCCTTTTCAGATTGGCTTCTTTCACTTAGTAATATGCATGTAAGATCCCTCTGTATCTTTTTGTGGTTTGATAGCTTATTTCTTTTTAGCACTGAATAATATTCCATTGTCTGGATGTACTACAGTTTATCCGTTCTCCTACTGAAGGACATCTTGGTTGCTTTCTAGCTTGGGCAATTATGAATAAGCCTCCTATAAACATCCATGTGCAGGTTTTTTTTTTTTTTTAAAGATTTTATTTATTTATTTGAGAGAGAGAATGAGATAGAGAGAGAGCAGGAGAGGGGGGAGGGTCAGAGGGAGAAGCAGACTCCCTGCCGAGCAGGGAGCCCGATACGGGACTCGATCCTGGGACTCCAGGATCATGACCTGAGCTGAAGGCAGTCGCTTAACCAACTGAGCCACCCAGGCGCCCCATGTGCAGGTTTTTGTGTGAACATGTTTTCAGCTCCTTTGGGTAAATACCAAGGAGCACAATTGCTGAGTTATACAGGAGGAGTAAGTTTAAGAAATTGCCAAGCTATCTTCCAATGTGTCTGTATCATTTTGCATACACCAGCATCAGTGTATGAGAGTTCCTGTTGCTCCGCATTCCTGCCAGCATTTGGTGTTGTCAGTGTTCCAGATTTTGGCCATTCTAATGGGCGTGTAGTGGTATCTCATTTTATTTGCATTTTCCTGATGACCAATGATGTGGAGCATCTTTTCATATGCTTATTTTCCATCTGCATATCTTTGGTGAGGTGTCTCTTAAGGTCTTTGACCCAGTTTTTAATTTTGTTGTTGCCTTATTGTTGAGCTTTAAGAGTTTTTAAAAAATATATTTTAGATAATATTCTTTTATCAGTTGTGTCTTTTGCAAATATTTTCTCCCAGTCTGTAGTTTGTCTTCTAATTCTCTTCTATTGTCTTTCACAAAGTAGAAATTTTAATTTGAGTCAAATCCAGCTTATCAATTCTTTCTTTCATGTCTTTGGTGTTTTATCTAAACAATCATCCCCATACCCAAGGTCATGTAGATTTCCTCCTATATTATCTTCCTAGAATCTTATTTTGCATTTTACATTTATGTCTATAATCAATTTTGAATTAATTTTTATAAAGGGTAGAAAGTCTGTATCTCTCTCTGTGTCTCTCTGTCTCTGTCTCTCTCTCTCTTTTTTTTTTTTTTGCACATAGATAGATGTCCTGTCATTCCATAATCATTTGTTGAAGAGATGATCTTTGCTTTTTTTTGTCAAAGATCAGTTAACTATATTTATGGGAGTCTATTTTGGGGCTTTCTATTTTGTTCTATTGATCTATTTGTCTATTCTTTCACCAATACCTCACTTCTTAATTACTGAGGCTTTATGGTAAGTCTTGTAGTTGAATGGTGTCAGTCCTCCAACTTTTTTCCTTCTTTAATAATGTGTGTCTGGGTCTTTTGCCTCTCCAGAAAAACATTAGTTTGTTGTTATCCATAAAATATCCTACTGTGATTTTGACTGGGATTGCACTGAATCTATAGATCAAGTTGGGAAGAACTGACATTTAACAATACTGAGTCTTTCTATCTTTGAACATGGACTTTCTCTTCAATTATTTAGTTCTTTGATTTTGTCCACAAGAGCTTTATAGTTTTACTCATACAGAGCTGGTACATATTTTGTTAGATTTTATAGAAGTATTCATTTTGGGGAGTGTTAATGTAAATGGTATTGTGTTTTTAACTTCCAATTCCTCATGTTCATTGTTAGTATATAAGAAAGCAATTGACTTTCGTCAATTTTTACCTTGTATCCTGCCATCTTGCTATAATCACTTATCTATTCCAGATTTTTGTTGATTCCTTTGGATTTTCTACACAATCATGTTACATTTAAACAAGGTCAATGTTGTATCTTCCTTCTTTATCTGTATACCTTTTATTTCCCTTTCTTGCATTCTTGCATTAGCAAGGACTTCCAATGTGATGTAGAAAAGGAGTGGTGAGAGGGTCTGTTGTCTGTGTCTTTATGTAAATATGAGCAAATATGAATACCTTTTCTTAATTTCCCTCTTTCTTACACAAAAGGGAACATACACAGTACACTTCTTTCCCCTTGTTGCTGACACTGTATCCTTTTTTTTTTTTTTAACATATAATGTATTATTTGTTTCAGGGGTACAGGTTTGTGATTCATCAGTCTTAACACAACTCACAGCACTCACCCATAGCACATACCCTCCCCAATGTCCATCACCCAGCCACCCCATTCCTCCCACCCCCCTCCACTCCAGCAACCCTCAGTTTGTTTCCTGAGGTTAAGAGTCTCTTATGGCTTGTCACCCTCTCTGGTTTCGTCATTTCATTTTTCCCTCCCTTCCCCTATGATACTCTGCCTTGTTTCTCAAATTCCTCATATCAGTGAGATCATATGATAATTGTCTTTCTCTGATGACTTATTTTGCTTAACATAATAGCCTCTAATTCCATCCACGTCATTGCAAATGGCAAGATTTCAGTTTTTTGATGGCTGCATAATATTCCATTGTATATATATACCACATCTTCTTTATCCATTCATCTATTGATGGACATCTAGGCTCTTTCCATAGTTTGGCTATTGTGAACATTGCTGCTATAAACATTGGGGTGCACGTGCCCCTTTGGATCACTACATTTGTATCTTTGGGGTAAATACCCAGTAGTGACAGTGTATCCTATTGATAGAAATTGTCCTAGAAATTTCATTCTTATTATGGCTACAAAATATTCCATTGTGAGGAAGAAACAAAAATTGTTTCTCCAGTATTCTATTGAGGGACAGGTGTTATTTCCTATCTGTGGCTATTGTAACCATTGTTGTAATGAATAACTTTGTATAGATGTCATTTTGTACATAGCATATTCCTTATAAGAGAAATTCCTAGGAACAGAATTGCTGGGCCAAGGAATAGATGCATATTTATTTTGATTAGCATTATCAAATTGCCATCCATAGGGAAATTGTTTTGTACTACCAACATTAGAGTATGAGAATGTCTGTTTCCTAATAGCTGGAGTTTTGGAATTTTTGAAGATTGAAATATACTTTTAATACTTAACTAAAAGTTCTTATTCATTCTTTAGGCATTTAGAAGTTCCCAATATATGTGGATATTTGGTTTTCACATGCTTATTTGTTACTGATTTCTAGCTTAATTGCTTTTTTAGTCAGTAAACATGATGTATATTACACCATTTCTTTGAAAATTTTTAAGACTTGCTTTCTGGACAAGCATGTGGTCAATATTTGTAAATGTTTCATTTGTGCTTGAGAAGAATGTATGTTCTGTAATTGTTGGGTTTGGAATTCTCTGTCTAATTAGATCATGCTTGTTACTTCTGCTATTCAAATCTTTTGTCTCTTTATTGACTTTTTTCATCTTCTTATCATTGAGAAATGAGTATTGAAATCTCCTATTATAATACTGGATTTCTCAATTTCAGCCACTAGTTCTATCATTTTTATATTTTAAGGCAATTATATTAGGTACATCTATTGTTCAATAATATGTTTTGCATTAAAAATATAAAACAATTATAACTAAAAATGTAGAAACTACAAAAACACACAGAATAAACATTGCTTTCATAAAATTGTATCACTCCAAAGTAAAACCACTGCTTCCTGAATATACCTATATCTTTATAATTATATTTATACAGAGAGACCCATAAAAAAGGAGGTGTTCATGCTCCACCATCCCAGTTGGAGATGTTCCAGGCTAAGTGGTTTCTTCAACCCTTTAGTATGGATGTGAATATTCTTACCTCTCATCCCATTGGATGTTCAAGAGTTACTTTGGCTTTATATTGATCATAATGAATACTGAAAGGAGAAATTCATACAGAGTAGAACTGATAGGGCTTGATGATGGAGTAGTTGGTGGGGATGTGAAAAATAAGAATCTGAGAAAACATGTAGATTTTTGCCTAGAAAAGGCAGTGCTATTTACCAATACAAAGAAGCCAGGGAGAGAAATAGGTTTGCAGGGGTTATAAATTAATAGTTCTGTTTGGGATTTATTAACTTTAAGATTCCTATTGGATATTCTAGTGGAGATAACAAGCAGATGGTTGGGTATGTGAATACGGGTTTCAGGGAAGAGATACATATGGAGACATAATGGAGTTATTAGTATAGAGACAATATTAAATCCATGGGAATAGATGAAATCACCTATAAAGAATAAATACTTGGTGTATGGCATTTAAAGGTTGGATAAAAAAATGATACCACCACAGGAGACTGAGAAGGTGAGGTCAATTAAGTAGGAGTTAAGTTGGAAGTATATAAATACCAGAGAATAGCTCTAAATGGGAGAAGATATAAATGATGGTGTAGAGTTTATGAAGGTGGGAGGTGGGAATTAGTATCTGCAGCAAGGGAATGGAATTAGCTCCATCTGGAGGGAGGGGCATCTCCTTGATTGCCAGAGGAAAGGAAGAGGAGACAGTAAGTGTAGATATAGATAAAGCTGTAGATTTGGGAGAAGAGATTTTGCTTTATGATTTCTTTTTTTTTCTTTTTTTTTTCTGTGAAGTAGAAGATGAAGTTAGCTAGAGGAAGGGGAGGTTGGAGAAATGGTTGTTAGAGTTTTGATGATAGTGGAGAAAGAACTACTAGAAATATTATGTCAATTTGTATTCCTTTTACAGTACAAGAATATGTATTACACCCACCATTGTCAATATTGGGTAGTATTATTTAAAAAATAAGTAAACTTTTCATTTAAATGAGATAAAAATGATACTGCATTTGGAAAATACTGCATTTCTTGGCTTACTAGTAAGAGAGAACATATTTTGAAGTTGGGGATTATATATATACATATATATAATATTTTACAACATTAGTCTACTGAATACTTGCATTTTTAATTGATTTACAAGAACTACTAAAATGTATATGAAAAGTATTAACCCTTTGCATGCTATCTATGTTTCAAATATTTTCACACTTTGTTTTCCCATTTTACTTTTGTTCAAGGTGCTTTTTGGGAAATACAAGTGTTTTAAATTTTTTTGTAATTTTAGATTATTTATCATAACATTTTGGGATATTCTCCCCAATTTTGTGCTTAGAAAGAGCACTCTCTCCATAGAACAAATACATATCCATCTATAACTTCCTGAAATTCTCAATAAACAGTGTATCTATCGTGGATTTATTTGGAAATAAAATGTGATATATTGCTTTAACTTTATTTTTTTCATAAATTGCCAAACAGTTGTCTCAATATGACCATCAAATAATCTATTTTCTCCCACTAAGTTAACTAATAAAAGCTAATATTTATTGAATAATTATTGTTAGCAGGCTTTGTGCCAAATACTTTATGGACATTGTCTCATTTATCTTCAGAACTACCATGAAGGTGTAATATTATTAGTATCCCCATTATAGGGAAAAAGACAGAGGCTACAGTTTTCAAGTCCCCAAGACCACCCTCAGATTCAGTGATATACTAGAAGCACTCACAGACCTTACAGAAGCTGTTATACTCATGGCGATTGTTTCTTCCAGAAAAAGGATACAGATTAAAATCAGCAAAGGGAAAGGGCCAGAGAGCAGGATCCAGAAGATGCCAGGTACAATTCCTGCATGGAGCCGTGTGAACAGAGCTTATTTCTCCCAGCAATGATGTGTGGCAACATGCATGGTGTATTGCTAACCAGAGAATCTCACCTGAACCTTGTTGTTCATGGTTTTTACTGGGGGTCTATCATGTAGATATAGCTGACTACGCACATGGCTGACCTTACTTTCCAGCCCCTCCAGAGGTCAAGCTGATACTGCATGGCCCAGGGACCCCACCATAAATCACATAGTTAACAGATTATTTGGCATGGCCCCAAATTCCCAAGTAAGCCAAGATACTCTTACCAGGCAGGAGATCTCACAGGGCAACTTCTAGAAGTTGGGCAAGGTCAATCCTTTATTGCACTGAGACTTAGAAAAGGGAAAGACTTTCCTCTAGGCTATCCAACCAACTTGTAGTAGAGGCAGAATTTAAACCTGGGCTGTTCCTGGTTTCAGAACCTGAGGTCTTAGTCCCCAGAATCCATAAATTTAATGACATAAAACTATTGCTGAAAAGGGAAGCACTAAGCGACATTTTAGTAGGTGAAGTAAATGATTAAGCACTAGGATTAGCTGTTTAGGGCTTTGATTTTATTTATTTTTTTGTCATGTGCTGCTTTATCATGTATCTTTTTTTTTTTTTAAAGATTTTATTTATTTATTTGACAGAGACACAGCGAGAGAGGGAACACAAGCAGGGGGAGTGGGAGAGGGAGAAGCAGGCTTCCCGCTGAGCAGTGAGCCCGATGGGGGCTGGATCCCAGGGCTCTGGGATCGTGACCTGAGCTGAAGGCAGACGCTTAACGACTGAACCACCCAGGCGCCCCTTTATCATGTATCTTTATCACCAATTTTTATCACTTACTAACTTTTTATAAAATTTAGCTTTAAGATTCTGTTCATTGTCATCTTTGTTTATTCTATATTGCTCTAATTATTTAACTTTATGGTATGCTTTAGTATCTGATGGAGTAAGTTAGCAGCTCCCTTTCTTTTTTCCCTGTAAAATTTCTCACCAGTTTTCACCCATTTATTTTCTAACACTTCAGAATCATTTTCTTAATGTCCAAACAAATTCTCTGGGATTTCATTTTAATTACATACTGCTTGTTGTTGAATCTGGGGAGAGTTCAGGTATTTATGTTATGGAACCTTCTAATCCAGAAAGATAATATTTATTTTTGTTTATTTACAACTTATTTTTAAAATTTCGGCAAGGTTTTATACTTTTAATGCAATTTTAATTAATTTCATTCCTTTATAATTCATTTTTTTATTGTGGGTATTTTGAACTGTGCTGGGGGCAGTAACTTTGAGTTGATGTCCAGAATGCATTCTCCCATTCTTCCTTAATAGAACTCTTGATATAAAGATATATCTCAGCCTCCTTTGCCATTAGTTGTAGCCATGTGAGTAAGTTGTGGCCAATGGTATATAAGCAGACATTCTATGTGACTTCTGGACAGTGGTTCTTTATGGGAAAGTATACTTCTTCTTTGTTTCTTCCTTCTTTCTGGCTGGAATGAAGTGACAACTAGATCCAAGAGCCATGAGGATATTCCCTAGTGATGGTAGATAGAAAGCTCCAAGAAATGGTTTTGTAGAATTGTTGTCTACCTCCATACTCTTTACATGAGAAAATAATCTTTACATATTTAAGCCATTGTTTATTACAGTTGTTTCATCCTTTGCAGCAAAACACAACTGCTATACTGTTTTTTTCTTTTTCTTTTTTTTGTTCAGGTTTTTAAATTCATCCATTTTGCCGAATTTTATATGTTGAGCAATAAAGTCACATGCAAATAAGGTAATTTTTTCTTCTCCTTTGCAGAGTCTATACCTCATTAGCTAGAAATTTCAGAACAATGCTATGTAAGAATGACAAAAGAGGCATTCTTCTCTTATTCATGATTTTAATGGGAATGCTGTTAGTTTTATTATCAAGTATGGTGCTGGCTGTGGAGATTCTTCAAATTTAAAATGAGGATAATGATATCTGTTTGTTATATAGAATTGTTACAAAGGTCAAATGCACTAATAAATATAAAAATGCCACATAACTGTTGAAAGCTGTACCACATTTGGCATAAAGATAGTCAACAAATGTTTTCAGTGTTATTATTATTTTTAATAATGAATAACTTTAATGCCATGAAGAAAGGAATTGGGTATTCCATAAAATATCTCTTTGGTGCCTCTGTACAGAAATAAGCTGGGTCTAATGGATCATTAAATAAATTTTTATACCTTAATATTAGGGCCAGCAATTAGAAAAGAAAAAAAAATGGTTCCTATTACAAAGAAAAGTGATAGAGATTGAAATTTTGAAAAGAAATGATAATTTCAAAGTAGGGATAGTTCTTAAGGAATGAGACGCATGTTTGGAATATATACTTAAGTATGTTTTATGAAATTGATTGATGGATAGTCAATTCACTTCAGTTACCAACCAAAGTATTAGATCACCACACGTGTAATTTAGTCCTAAAGAAGGTCCTTTCCTCACATATACCTGCTCTTCTTTCCCTCACAGCTGCCCTCAGAACACATCCACTGTGGATTTATATAGGTCTCTTATGGTTTTTTTCACATTTCTAGTCTGTTTTTAGAGACATAAGTTCTGTGTATTTGCTATTTTTTTGTGGAAGCAAGGTGTGACTTTATTTAAAAAAATCTTTTGTTGTACCTCAAAAAAATGTCCTTTTTGTTTTTAACATTCCATAGCACAGATGCTCCTTTTAAAATTAGTCCATTTTGCTCCTTGCGATTAGTTCCAGAAAAGGTCTGTGGGGGAATAAATTAAATCTGTTGACTTAAATACCTTTTGGATGTTATCCATTGACCTCACCTCTGAAATAGTTGAAACCTAAGATCTGGTAGTTTGACATATATATATTGAATATAATTTATATTTAATAACTCTACAAATAGTTTGGCTCTTTCTAGTGAGAAAATACCTTAACTTTAAAATATTTTATATGAAAGCCTTTGATATGTTAAAAATAGATCTACCTTATGATCCAGCAATTGCACAATAGGTATTTACCCAAGGATATAAAAATACTAATTCGAAGGGATACATGCACCCCAATGTTTATAGCAGCATTATCAATAGCCAAATTATGGAAAGAGCCCAAATGTCCACTGACTGATAAATGGGTAAAGAAGATGTTGTGTGTGTGTATATATATATACACACACACAATGGAATATTACTCAGCCATCAAAAAGAATGAAATCCTGCCATTTGCAATGATGTGGTTGGAGCTAGAGAGTATTATGCTAAGTGAAATAAGTCAGTCAGAGGACAAATACCATATAATTTCACTCATCTGTGGAATATAAGAAGCAAAACAGATGAACAGGGAGGGGAAAAAAAAGAGGAAAACCAAGAAACATGCTCTTAACAACTATAGAGAACAAATTGATGGTTATCAGAGGGGAGGTAGGTTGTGGGGGAGGGCAAAATGGATGATGGGGATTAAGGAAGGCACTTGTGATGAGCCCCAGGAGTTGTATGTAAATGTTGAATCACTAAATTCTAATTGTGAAACTAATATTACACTGTATGTTTACTAACTGGAATTTAAATAAAAACCTGGAAGAAAAAGAAGAGCTATCCCAAGTTCCCCATTAAAATAATAAATTTTCTTACATTTGGTAAAAAAATTAATAAAATAAAATCCTTTGATTATATATATGCAAAAGTAAAATTGTAGATAATTATCTGGAAAATTAAAAAAAAATTGACCAATCAGTAAGTTAAACCCCCAAATGGATCTTTTTTTGTGTTGGCTATGTGAATTCTTTTCTCCTTTTTTATTTTCTGAATAACTATCTCAAAAAAATATGTTTATTATAATATTTATCTAACATCAACATATACTGAATATCTATTAAGCAACTTGGACTCTGACATGTTCTGATAATAATAAATGACACTAACATAATTTTTATAGACTTCCTTCTTTTATATACTTTGATCAGCATAGAAATCATTTGATATAAGAAATATTATCATGTCTAAGGAAACTGAGACACAGAGAGCTAGAACATTTTATAGATCACATCACATCAAATTAGTCCTATGACTCCATTTTTTTTGCATTTTAAAATTTAAATTCAATTAAATAACATATAATGTATGTAGAGGTCAGTGATTGATCAGTCTTATATAATACCCAGTGCTCATTACATTACGTGCCCTCCTTAATGTCTATCACCCAGTTACCGCATCTCCTCACCTCCCTCCCCTCCAGTAACCCTCAGTTTGTTTCCTATGATTAGAGTCTCTTATGGTTTTTTTCCCTGTCTGATTTCATCTTGTTGTGTTTTTTCCTCTCTTCCTCTATGATCCTCTGTTTTGTTTCTTAAATTCCACATATCAGTGAGATCATATGGTAATTATCTTTCTCTGATTGACTTATTTCGCTTAGCAAAATACCCTCTAGTTCCATCCATCCATGTTGTTGCAAATGGCAAGATTTCATTTTTTTGATGGCTAAGTAGTATTCCATTGTATATTTATATATACCACATCTTCTTTATCCATTCATCTGTTGATAAACATCTGGGCTCTTTCCATAGTTTGGCCGTTATGGACATTGCTGCTATGAACACTGGGCTGCAGGTGTCCCTTCAGATCACTGCATTTGTACCTTTGGTGTAAATACCCAGTAGTGTAATTGCTGGGTCATAGGGTAGCTCTATTTTCAACTTTTTGAGGAACTTCCATACTGTCTTCCAGAGTGGCTGCACCAGCTTGCATTCCCACCAACAGTGTAGGAGGGTTCCCCTTTCTCCACATCCTCGCCAACATCTGTCGTTTCCTGACTTGTTAATTTTAGCCATTCTGACTGGTGTGAGGTGGTATTTCATTGTGGATTTGATTTTTATTTCCCAGATGCCAAGTGATGCGGAACATTTTTTCATGTGTCTGTTGGCCATTTGGATGTCTTCTTTGGAAAAATGTCTGTTCATGTCTTCTGCCCATTTCTTGATTGTATTATTTGTTCTTTGGGTGTTGAGTTTGGTAAGTTCTTTCTAGCTTTTGGATACTAGCCCTTTATTTGATATGTCATTTGCAAATATCTTCTCCCATTCTGTCGGTTGTCTTTTGGTTTTGTCGGGTGTTCCTTTTGCTGTGCAAAAGTTTTTATCTTGATGAAATCCCAATGGTTCATTTTTGCCTTTGTTTTCCTTGCCTTTGGAGATGCGTCTAGCAAGAAGTTACCGCAGCCAAGATCACAGAGGTTGCTACCTGTGTTCTCCTCTAGGATTTTGATGGATTCCTGTCTCACATTTATGTCTTTCATTCATTTTGTGTCCATTTTTGTGTGTGGTGTAAAGGAAATGGTCCAGTTTCATTCTTCTACATGTGGCTGCTATGACTCCAGTTTGAACCCAGAATTTCTGACTATAAATTTTGGAAATTTACTTCAATCTTCACTTCCCTTTATCATTTGATTTCAAGCCTGCTCTTTCAAAATAATATGTAATAACTCACACTTAATGAATGTAAATTGTGTGTTGGATGCTGTTCTAAGTGCACTAGCTATATCAGTTAATTTAATTTTTATTACCTCTCTTTGTGGGAAGTGCTGTAATTTGACCTGTTTGCATAAACTGAGGTCCAGTGAGATTGAATAATTTGCCCAAGATTAACATAGCTAAATACTTAGTAGAAATGGGAATTGAACCCAGGCATATCCTTAGAGAACCCAATCTCTTAGTCATGAAGGTCCTGTGTCTCTTCTCTAGCAAGCCCTTCATTCTCTCCTTGTTCGTGTTAATTTTGCCTGATTGGCGCACTCCTTGTAGTAGGTTGAACTTTCATTAGAAACAATATATATCTGGGTTTACTTGTCCTATGTCTAGAGAAAACTGGAAAGTGGCCCATTTTCTCTAGATTTTAAGTTCGGAAAAGAGACTATATACCGATTTTTCAGAGATTTCATATTTGCACACACAGATGTAGACACTTGCAAAATTGTTTGATTCTGCAGGCCAGCCTGTTCTTTGCTGCTGTGTTAATGGAAATAAATGGTTGGTACTGAATTTTACAGTCCACTTGCGCACAGAAGCATGGTGTAGATTCAGCCCACATCCAGCTATTCTTGGGCTCACTTTTATTGCTTTCTTTGGAAGTGCCTCCAGTGTTTTACAAACTATTACACACTGTGATATTCAGAACTGACCAGAGCTTTCTAGGTGAAATTCTGTTCAGTATCATGATTCCTCTGAGCTTACAGCAAAATTACATTAGGTGCTTTTTTTTTTTCTTTCATCCTTCTGTTTCTGTATTGTAATGCAAGCCCATATATCATCTGCTATCCATTCTTTCTCAGATCTTTTTTTTTTGTCATTACTGTCTTCCAGGTGTTTTGGATTATTTTACCTAAGATAAATTAAGTTTGCTTTGTCTGCAGCAGGGTATTATTTTGCTATTTTCTTCCTCTTTCCTCAGGATGACTTCCAAATTCAGAATCATTTTTAAATAGGTATTTTAAAAATACCTTTTTTTACATGATAAAGAAATGTAACATAGAACATTAACTATGATTGATTTATTAGTATAGCTACCTTCTTATTTGGTTTTGGCCAGTAAATATTTTTTTGTTTGTTTCTGAACAATTTGAATCATTCACTCACTATTTTTTTTGTTTGTTTGTTAACTGAGCACCTAGTATGTACATGGCATGTTACTCTGAGGAATATAAACATGAATAAAGAGCCCACAGTTTCTCTGTCACTCACCATATATGTGACCAAATCCTCAACTTCTTCAAATGCTAAATGACATTAATGGCATTAAGCCTATTTTATAGCATTGTTGTGAACACTGAATTAGATTAATTTGTGAAATCTTCTGGCATATATGAAACTTGAGCAAATACCTATTACTCTTTGAATGTCAATGCAACAGGCACTTTATATGCATAATCAATCTTTACAATAATAGGTTAATTTTGTCCCTGCTTTGACAGATAATAAGTGTGAGGTTAACTACTTTGCCTAAGGTCACTTACCCAGTGAGTTAGCTGGGTTAAGATTTGGACCTCTGTCTCTCTGACTCTAGGGCATATAGAGATTTACTGAATTGGCTCACCTCACCACTTAATGAGTAGCATAAAAATCTATTACATAACAGGAAAGGATAAGTGCCATAATCCAAGTGTAAACATAGTACTACTTGGGTAAGAGAAAAACAAGATTGTTCAGTTAGTAGTTCATGGAAAGATTTGTGACATTTTCTCTGGGCCTTGGCTAAAAAATAGAATTTGGACATGAGATGAGAGGAGATGCATTCCTGGCACAAGAGCCAATATTAGTAGTTACAAAGTGATGGAAGTGATAGGTCATTGATGGGCAATAGCTTCTGATGTTTTTTGACTAGGATTTAAAAGAGTAACAGGAAATGAAATTGCAAGGATTGGGTGGGGCTAGAGGGAGGAGAATTTGAATGGTGGATAAACTAATTTAAATTTACTCAACAGGCAATGGGAAGTCATGGAAGGTTTTTGAGGGATGAGCAAAATGAGTTTAGCAATGTTTCAAGGAGATTTATCATGGGAAAATGTGAAATGGATTAAAAATAAGAGAGACTAGAGACAAGGGACTTTATTGGGATATCATTTCAATACTACAATTCAGAGGTAAGTAATGATCTGAAAGAGGGTATTACCATTTGGAATGAAGAAGGGAAGGGAAATAAAATATAAATATATGTCATTGGAGTTGATTGGATTTGACAAGCAAATGTCTGAAGAAGAATACGGAGGAGTAAAGAGAGTTTAGGAATTGCTTGGATGTGTGGTGCTTCCATTAGAAATGAAATGAGTGCATTTGGTTTTAGACGCATTGAGTATGAAGACATGGTGGGTTTTAGCATCAAATATGGATGTGATGTGCAGCAGTGTTTTGGGAACATGGAACTAGAACTTAGGGGAGATATTAAAATTGGTGATGAGAACTGGAGCTATAAGATTGGATGAGATTTCAGAAGTAAAGATTATGGGAGCAAAAAGAAAGGAAACACAAGTATGTATAACTCTGAAAAGCAGTTCAAGAAGGTATTTGTTGAGTGTGTACTATGTACCTGACTTTGTGTTATATACTTTTCCATATATTGTGGGTACTGCATTACTCCATTTATATGAAGTTTTATATTAGGTAAAACTAATTTATGATTTAAAAAATCAGAACAATATTAGCCTTTATGTATATAGGGTAGAAATTGGAGAATGGCACAAGGGAAATAACTGGGTTGATGGATAGTGGATTTGGTTACTTGGGAGTATACATTTCTCACAACATCTCAAATGGTAAATATAAGATTTCTGTATTTCACATAAGATAAAATTTTAACTTCAAAAAAAATAAAAAAATTGTATTGAAAAGTTTTAGGGTGTTGGATATTAGTATCTACAACTTACTTTGAAATGCATAAAAAATAAGCTGGATTAATGGAATAGCTGGATAAATATGTGATAAGGCAATTCTAAAAAAATGTAAACAATGGTAGATCTTAGATGGTAAATATATAGCTGAATACCATATAATTCTTTCAACTTTATTGAAGGTTTGAACATTTTCATAATAAAATATTGGTTAAAAAAAGACTAAATAGTTAATGTAGCTACTATGTAGTTCATGTAGTCGTTCCCTTAGCAAATTAAATGCTTATCATGTGCCAGGCCCTCATTTTATGAGTACTTCCTTAAAAACCAGCATCTTTACTAATGGAGAGTTTGGCAGTTTGTTTTCATACCATTTGAACTATGGAAGGAATTGTGTTCTATCTCAGTAAATTTCATGGATGGGTAAATTGAGCCAGATGGTAAGGGCTATGGAGATAAAAGATAGAATATATTTAAATAGGACAGAGGTCCTGAGGATAAAGCTGAAACTTGTGATCTTACTGAAATATTTGTTCCTAAGGATGGCTTTGCAGTGTATTTGTTTATGGTGTATAGTTCAGAGACGAAGACAAAGTTGTCTAAATAAACTACATGCTTATTAATTGATTCATAACTTGGTCAGTATAAAACAAAATATTTGAGCTATAGAGAGATCTTGACTTTTGCTAATATCTAACTTTCATATTTGCAAACCTAATTTCACTCCATAAAAAAGAAACATTCCATAAAAACAAAGCATTTTGGAATAAAGTATCTTCTATTAAGTTCAAAAGAATAAAAATCAATGATCTTTATGTTTAATCTGATTCACTTGAGATCCCACTAAAAGTAAATATAAATAATTGAAAAGAATATGGAATAAGGTAGTATTATCTTCAGAAGGTAGTATTATCTTTGAGAGATATCAAGTAGCTTTGGCAATATACAAAGTTTTGCAAATCTGATAGTATTTCCGTATTAAGCAACGTTATTGATTTTCACAGTATTAATTCAATGGAATGACATAAATTTGTCTTTATGTACTAAATAAATCATTTATAAATTATTTGATATCTTCAAGTAGATAAGTTTGGGTTTTAATGATAGAATGTGTGTACATTTTCAATTAATATTAACTTTTTACCTTCCTTCCCAAGTGGTTTTGAATGTATTTAATTATTCTGACACTGATCTACGGACACTGATTGATTTAGCATCTTAAATCTTGCTACAGATGGAGAGGCTTTATTGGAGAAATATCTAAGCACTGGGCTGAGGGTCACTGGGCTTTATATTTGTTGTTAATTAGATGTATGATCTTGCACAAAGCACTTCACATCTCTAGGCTTCCTTTTCTTTATTTGAAATTGAGGAGTTTGGACAAGTTGACTTTAATATATTCTATTTTTTTTTTAATTTTGCTAAAGAATCTAGGGTAAATCTAAGTAGAAGTTTGGAGTAATTGTACTTTTACTATCCTATTTCCTTCATTCTTTCTCTTCCTTCCTTCCTTCCTTCCTTCCTTCCTTCCTTCCTTCCTTCCTT
>NC_058404.1:86883099-86958873 GCF_002201575.2 Neomonachus schauinslandi
CTTCCTTCCTTCCTTCCTTCCTTCCTTCCTTCCTTCCTTCCTTCCTTCCTTCCTTCCTTCCTTCCTTTCACATCGGATGTTTTTCCTAGGTGTGTAACTGGAATGGGGGGAGGACAATTTCTACTTATTTCACACAAGTTTAAGTAATGACTATGTAAGAGTATGTGTATATGTAAATAATCTCATGTAGGCTTAGCTATTATAAGAACAACTAATATTTATTTACTGCTTGCTCTATTCCTCACTAGTTTTACTATTTTATATAGTAGCTTATTTAATCCTCCTAACAGTCTTATGAAGTATATACTATTGTTATTGGCATTTTGTAGATGAGGGAATCTAAAGCAAATGTATTTAAGTAACTTGCCCAAGATTACATAGCTACTAAGTGGGGGATCCAAGACTTAATTCAGATGGTTTATGTTCAGAGCCTAGATCTTAACTATTATGCTAATCTGCCTCTCTAATGACTATCATTATCTATGTTTACACTAATGTCTATCAATCAATCCACCAGTCTTTTACATAATATGATAGCAGAAGTTTAGGTTTTCTTGATACAAGAACTTAAAAGCAAATTCTTAAATCATGAGAATTTTTAATTAAATTTTATTAAATTTTGACTGGTTACAAAGTATTTTAAAAATATGTGTAAGGCATACACTAGAGGGACTAAAATAAAAAATTGATAATGACAAGTATTAGTGAGGCTGTTGAGTAATTAGAACTCTTATACACTGGTTGTAGGAATATAAGTTGGTATAATTATTTCATAAAACTTTTCCCAATATTTACTAAAGCTAAATATGTATTTATCCTATGAACCAGCAAGGTATATGCCTTTGCTCAGGTATATTTCTGTCAGAAATATGTACTTATGTACAAATAGAAACATCTATGGCAGCACTATTTATAAAAGCAAAACACTGGAAGAAATACACGTTTATCAACAATGGAAAGGATAAATTGCAGCATTTTTAGATTATTCAAAAATCAGAATGAACAAACAGGAATTATAAGTAGCAACATGGCTGGATCTTATAGACATATTGTGTAAAAGAAACCAGGCACAAAAGATTGTTTAATACATAATTCCATGCATGTGAATTTCAGCAACAGACAACATTAATTTGTGCTGTTCCTAGTCCCCATAGTGTTTACATTTGGAGGGTGATGGCTGGAAGGCAGCACAAGGAAACTTTTGGGTTCTCATAAATTTCTGTATCCCAATATGGGTGCTGGTTACACAGATATGTTCACTTGGTGATAATTCACTAAGCTGTTCACTTAATATTTATGCAATTTCCTATATATATGTTAAAATTTAATAGAAAGATTTCATTACAAAAATAATCACAGGGCTAAAAGAACACCAGTACAATGCACTCCCATGGACCCGTCATTCATTGTAAGAATACCATTACCTTTGATGCTCTGTCTACAACTTTCCCCCTTTATTTTAATCTTCCCTTACCCCTCAGATAAAACTATTATTTTTTCTTTGTTCCCTGCTTTTTTTCCTTTCTTTAATTCTTTTCTTTTCTTTTCTTTTTCTGCAAAAGCTTTATTGTTTCCATTTGGTTCCTGGCTTGGAAAAGGGCTCCAGGGTGGTTAAAAAGCTGCCCAGTGGCTGCAGGGAGAGGAGTAAGCAGAAACCCTGACATGAAGGCCTCTGGGCTCTGGAAGCCCGAAGCCGCACTTGAAGAAGAGCTTTTCCAAGAGATATTTATCCAGCCCAGCCTGGAGGCCAGCCAGCTGGGGAAGTTAGGTGGTTGCCATCTTCTTTTTTTTTTTTTTTTTAAAGATTTTTATTTATTTATTTGAGAGAGAGAGAATGAGAGAGAGCAAGCACATGAGAGGGGGGAGGGTCAGAGGGAGAAGCAGACTCCCCGCCGAGCAGGGAGCCCGATGCGGGACTCGATCCAGGGACTCCAGGATCATGACCTGAGCCGAAGGCAGTCGCTTAACCAACTGAGCCACCCAGGCGCCCTGCCATCTTCTTGATGAGCTTCACATCCTTATCCAGGAAGTGGTTCTCCAGGAAGTCACAGACATGCCGGTCTGGAACACTGGGCATGCAGATACAAAATGGACGGGGTCAGGGTCTTCTCCAGTACTGTGGTAGCTTCCATGGCATCCAGGGTTTTACCTTACTCATCTTGGGACAGCTTCTGCATATCTTGGGCAAGGTGAAGACCAATGGGTTTGTGTCCTGAAGAGGTGCCAATGCCCTGGAACTTTTCCTCAGGGAAGTCACAGAAAAGTGGCCCACACCCTCCAGAGCCACATTGTCACAGTGGAAGTGGAAGCCCAGAGAGAGGTAAGTGTAGGAGGCGCAGGTACATGCTGACCAAGTGGTTGACAGTGGTCTCCACCTTGGTGGAATAATTCTGAGGAATGTGGGAGGTCACGGTTGATGGGTAATAAGCTAAGCTCCAAGTTGTTGGCTGGTCTCAGAGGCTGGGGATGGCTGAGAAGATGTTTCTGAAGGTTGCAACTGGAAAAGAAATTAGAGGGTGCTCTGAGGCTGGAAGAAGAGGCATCCCTGAGTCTATTCCATCCAAACACTGTTGAAGCAAGAGACAGATGTGCAGGATTGCCAGGCATACGGCCTAAAACTTTTATCTTGAATTGACATTTATTTTTCCCTTTCTTAATAGTTTATATTATACATGATTGTTTTAAAGATCATGTATTTAAATATTTTATATCACCTATATTTTTAATTTTAATTCCAGTCTAGTTGATATATAGTATTATATTAGTTTCAGGTGTACAAAAAGTGATTCAACAATTCCATACATACTCAGGGCTCATCTTGGTATGTATACTCTTAATCTCCTTCACCTATTTCTTTTTTTAACATTAAGTTTTTTATTTTAATGCTAGGTAGTTAACATACAGCATTAAATTAGATTCAGCTGTACAATATAATGATTCACCAATTCCATACATTACTCAGTGCTCACTGAGATAAGTGTACTCTTAATCCCCTTCACCTGTTTCACCCATCCCTCCAGCAGCTTCCCCTCTGATAACATCTGTTTGTTCTCTATAGTTAAGAGTCTTTTTGGTTTATCTCTTTTTTCCCCTTTGTTCATTTGTTTTGTTTCTTAAATTCCACATATGAGTGAAATCATATATGTCTTTCTCTGACTGACTTACTTTGCTTAGCATTATACTCACTAGCTTCATCCATGCTGTTGCAAATGACAAGATTTCATTCTGTTTTATGGCTGAATGATATTCCATGGTTTGTGTGTGTGTGTGTGTGTGTGTGTGTGTATACATACCACTTCTTTATTCATTCATCTACTGATGGACACTGGGCTGCTTCCATAGTTTGGTTATTGTAACTAATGCTGCTCTAAACATAGGGGTGCGTGTATCTCTTTGAATTAGTATTTATTGCATAAATACTCAGTATGTGTGATTACTGGACCATAGGGTAGTTCTATTTTTAACTTTATGAGGGACCTCTATACTGTTTTCCATAGTGGCTATACCAGTTTGCTTTCCTACCAACAGTGCAAGAGGGTTGCCAACACTTGTTTCTTGTGTTTTTGATTTTAGCCATTCTGGCAGGTGTGACATCATATCTCATGGTAGTTTTGATTTGCATTTCCCTGATGGTGAGTGATGATGAACATCTTTCCATGTGTCTGTTGGTCATTTGGATGTCTTCTTTGGAAAATTGTCTGTTCATGTCTTCTGCCCATTTTTAAATTGGATTATTTGCTTTTTGGGTGTTGAGTTGTATCAGTTCTGCATATATATTTTGGATCCTAACCCTTCATTAGATATGTCATTTGCAAATATCTTTTCCCGTTTTGTAGGTTGTCTTTTAGTTTTGTTGACTATCTTTCTCTGTGCAGAAACTTTTTATTTTGATGTGGTTCCAGTAATTTATTCCCTTGCCTCAGGAGACATCTAGAATAAAGTTGTTATGGCCAATGTCAGAGAGCCCATGCTCTCTTCTAGGATTTTTATGGTTTCAGGTCTCACATTTAGGTCCTTAATCCATTTTGAGTTTATTTTTGTGTATGGTGTAAGGAAGTGGTCTAGTTTCATTCTTTTGCATGTTGGTGTCAAGTTTTCCTGACACCATTTGTTGAAGAGACTATCTTTTTCCTATTGCATATTCTTGCCTCTTTGTCAAAGATTAATTGACCATATAATTGTAGGTTTGTTTCTGTGTTTTCTATTCTGTTCCATTGATCTTTGTGTCTATTTTTGTACAGTATTCTACTGTTTTGATTACTATAGCTTTGTAATATAATTTTAAATCTGACATTATCAGGCTTTTTCTTTTTCAAGATTGCTTTGGCTATTCAGGTCTTTTGTGGTTCCATACAAATTTTAGGATTATTTGTTCTAGTTCTGTGAAAAACGCTTTGGGTATTTTGATAGAGATTGCATTAAATCTGTAGATTGCCTTGGGTATTATGTGGACATTTTAGCAATATTTGTTCTAATCCATGAGCATGGGATGTCTTTCCATGTCTTTGTGTCACTTCAATTTCTTTCACTAGTATTTTATAGTTTTCAGAGTACATGTCTTTCACCTCCTTGGTTAAGTTTATTCTTAGGTATTTTATTGTTTCTGGTGAAACTGTAAATGGGATTGCTTTCTTAATTTCTCTTTCTCCTACTTCATTATTAGTGTATAGAAATGCAATGGATTTCTGTGCATTGATTTTGTATCCTGCGATTTTACTGAATTCATGTATCAGTTCTAACAGTTTTTGGGTGGAGTCTTAAGGGTTTTCTATATACAGTATCATGTCATCTGCAAATGTTTTAAGAATTTACTTTTTCCTTACTGATTTGGATGCCTTCTATTTCTTTTAGTTGTCTGATTGCTGTGGCTAGGACTTCAGGTATATGTTGAATATAAGTGGTGAGAGTGGATATCCTTGTCTTTGTTCCTGATCGCAGGAGAGAGCACTCACTTTTTTTTTCCATTGAGAATAATATTAGCTGTGTTTTTTCATATATAGTCTTCATTATGTTAATGTATGTTCTCTCTAAACCTATTTTGTTGAGGGTTTTTATCATGAATGGATACTGTACTTTGTCAAATGCATTTTCTGTATCTATTGAAATGATACATTTTTTTTTTATTGTATGATTTTTATCCTTTCTCTTATTGAGGTGAAGTATTATGTTGATTGGTTTGCAAATATTGAACCACTCTGTATCCTGTGAATAAATCCCACTTGGTCATGGTGAATGATTTTTTAAAATCTTTTGTTGGGTTCAGTTTGCTAATATTTTGTTGAGGATTTTTGCATCTATGTTCATCAGAAATGTTGGTTGTAGTTCTCATTTTTTGTAGTGTCTTTATCTGGCTTTCGTGTCAGGGTAATGGTGGCCTCATAGAATGAATTTGAAAGCTTTCCTTCCTTTTCAATTTTTTGGAATATTTTGAGAAGAATAGGTATTAACTCTTTAATGTTTGGTAGAATTCACCTGTGAAACTGTCTGGTCCTGGACTTTTGTTTTTTGGGAATTATTTTTTGATTACTGTTTCAGTTTCACTGCTGGTGATTGGTCTGTTCAAATTTTCTATCTTTTCTGTTTAAGTTTTGGGAAGTTACATGTTTTTAGGAATTTATCCATTTTTTTCTAGGTTGTCTAATTTGTTGGCATATTATTTTCATAATATTCTCTTACAATCCTTTCTATTTCTGTGGTGTTGGTTGTTATTTCTCCTCTTTCATTTCTGATTTTATTTGAGTCCTCTTCCTCCCCCCTCCCTTTATTTTCTTTTTGATGAGTCTGGCTAAAAGTTTATCAATTTTGTTGATCTTTTCAAAGACCGGCTCTTCGGTTCATTGATCTGTACACTTTTTTTTAGTCTCTATTTCATATATTTTGCTATAATTTTTATTATTTCCTTCCCTCTACTGGTTTGGGGTTTTGTTTGTTCTTTTTTTTTTTTTCTGTGAAATAATTTTTATTATCCCTATTTTATAAGAAAGGAAGTTGCCTTAAGACACATGCAGGACAAGTTAAAGTGTAGAGCTTCTTTCTAATCATATTAGTTGTTTGGTAAATTCTTTTTTCTTTTTAATTTTTTTATTGTTATGTTAATCCCCATACATTACATCATTAGTTTTAGATGTAGTGTTCCATGATTCATTGTTTGTGCATAACACCCAGTGCTTCGTGCAGAACGTGCCCTCCTCAATACCCATCACCAGGCTAACCCAACCTCCTACCCCCCTCCCCTCTAGAACCCTCAGTTTGTTTTTCAAAGTCCATCGTCTCTCATGGTTCGTCTACCCCTCCGATTTCCCCCGCTTCATTCTTCCCCTCCCGCTACCTTCTTCTTTTTCTTTTTTTTTTTCTTAACATATATTGCATTATTTGTTTCAGAGGTACAGATCTGAGATTCAACAGTCTTACACAATTCACAATGCTCACCATAGCACATACCTCCCCAATGTCTGTCACCCAGCCACCCCATCCCTCCCACCCCCCACGATTCGAGCAACCCTCAGTTTGTTTCCTGAGGTTAAGAATTCCTCATAACAGTGAGATCATATGATACATATCTTTCTCTGATTGACTTATTTCGCTCAGCATAATACCTACCAGTTCCATCCACATCGTTGTAAATGGCAAGATTTCATTCCTTTTGATGGCTGCATAATATTCCATTGTATATATATACACCACATCTTCTTTATCCATTCATCAGTCGATAGACATCTTGGCTCTTTCCGTAGTTTGGCTATTATGGACATTGCTGCTATAAACATCGGGGTGCACATACCCCTTCAGATCCCTACATTTGTATCTTTGGGGTAAATACCCAGTAGTGCAATTCCTGGGTCATATGGTAGCTCTATTTTCAACTTTTTGAGGAACCTCCATACTGTTTTCCAGAGAGGCTGCACCAGCTTGCATTCCCACCAACACTGTAGGAGGGTTCCCCTTTCTCCACATCCCTGCCAACATCTGTTGTTACCTGACTTGTTAATTTTAGCCATTCTGACTGGTGTGAAGTGGTTTCTCATTGAGGTTTTGATTTGGATTTCCCTGATGCTGAGCAATGTTGAGCACTTTTTCATGTGTTTGTTGGCCACTTGGATGTCTTCTTTGGAAAAATGTCTGTTCATGTCTTCTGCCCATTTCTTGATTGGATCATTTGTTCTTTGGGTGTTGAGTTTGATAAGTTCTTCATAGATTTTGGATACTAGCCCTTTATCTGATATGTCATTTGCAAATATCTTCTCCCATTCTGTCAGTTGTCTTTTGGTTTTGTTGACTTTTTTTTTTTTTTTGTGCTGTGCAAAAGCTTTTTATCTTGATGAAGTCCCAATAGTTCATTTTTGCCCTTGCTTCCCTTGCCTTTGGCGATGTTTCTAGGAAGAAGTTGCTGTGGCTGAGGTCGAAGAGGTTGCTGCCTGTGTTCTCCTTTAGGATGTTGATGGAATCCTGTCTCACATTTAGGTCTTTCAACTATTTGGAGTCTATTTTTGTGTGTGGTGTAAGGAAATGGTCCAGTTTCATTCTTCTGCATGTGGCTCTCCAATTTTCCCAACACCATTTGTTGAAGAGACTGTCTTGTTTCCATTGGACATTCTTTCCTGCTTTGTCGAAGATTAGTTGACCATAGAGTTGAGGGTCCATTTCTGAGCTCTCTATTCTGTTCCATTGATCTATGTCTGTTTTTGTTCCAGTACCATACTGTCTTGATGATTACAGCTTTGTAATAGAGCTTAAAGTCCAGAATTGTGATGCTACCGGCTTTGCTTTTCTTTTTCAACATTCCTCTGGCTATTCGGGGTCTTTTCTGGTTCCATACAAATTTTAGGATTCTTTGTTCCATTTCTTTGAAAAAAGCTGATGGTATTTTGATAGGGATTGCATTAAATATGTAGATTGCTCTAGGTAGCATTGACACCGTCACAATATTTGTTCTTCCTATCCATGAGCATGGAACGTTTTTCCATTTCTTTGTGTCTTCCTCAATTTCTTTCATGAGTATTTTATAGTTTTCTGAGTACAGATTCTTTGCCTCTTTGGTTAGATTTATTCCTAGGTATTTTATGGTTTTGGGTGCAGTTGCAAATGGGATCGACTCCTTAATTTCTCTTTTTTCTGTCTTGTTGGTGTATAAAAATGCAACTGATTTCTGTGCACTGATTTTATATCCTACCACCTCACTGAATTCCTGTATGAGTTCTAGCAGTTTTGGGGTGGAGTCTTTTGGGTTTTCCACATAAAGTATCATATCATCTGCAAAGAGTGAGAGTTTGACTTTTTCTTTGCTGATTCGGATGCCTTTAATTTCTTTTTGTTGTCTGATTGCTGTGGCCAGGACTTCTAGTACTATGATGAATAGCAGTGGTGATAGTGGACATCCCTGCCGTGTTCCTGACCTTAGGGGGAAAGCTCTCAGTTTTTCCCCATTGAGAATGATATTCGCTGCGCGTTTTTCATAGATGGTTTTTATGATATTGAGGTATGTACCCTCTATGCCTATACTCTGAAGAGTTTTGATCAAGAAAGGATGCTGTACTTTGTCAGATGCTTTTTCTACATCTATTGAGAGGATCATATGGATTTTGTTCTTTCTTTTATTAATGTATTGTATCACATTGATTGATTTGCATTTGTTGAACCAACCTTGTAGCCCAGGAATAAATCCCACTTGGTCATGGTGAATAATCCTTTTAATGTACTGTTGGATCCTATTGGCTAGTATTTTGGTGAGAATTTTTGCATCCATGTTCATCAGGGATATTGGTCTCTAATTCTCCTTTTTGATGGGGTCTTTGTCTGGTTTTGGGATCAAGGTAATGCTGGCCTCATAAAACGAGTTTGGAAGTTTTCCTTCCATTTCTATTTTTTGGAACAGTTTCAGAAGAATAGGTATTAATTCTTCTTTAAATGTTTGGTAGAATTCCCCTGGGAAGCCATTGGGCCCTGGGCTCTTGTTTGTTGGGAGATTTTTGATTACTGCTTCAAGTTCTTAGTGCTTATAGGTCTGTTCAGGTTTTCCATTTCTTCCTGGCTCAGTTTTGGTAGTTTATACATCTCTAGGAGTGCATCCATTTCTTCCAGGTTATCTAATGTGCTGGCATATTGTTGCTCATAATATGTTCTTATAATTGTTTGTATTTCTTTGGTGTTGGTTGTGTTCTCTCTTCTTTCACTCATGATTTTATTTATTTGGGTCATTTCTCTTTTCTTTTTGATAAATCTGGCCAGGGTTTTATCAATCTTGTTAATTCATTCTAAGAACCAGCTCCTAGTTTTGTTGATCTGTTCTACTGTTCTTTTGGTTTTTATTTCATTGATTTCTGCTCTGATCTTTATTATTTCTCTTCTCCTGCTGGGTTTAGGCTTTATTTGCTGTTCTTTCTCCAGCTCTTTTAGGTATAGGGTTAGGTTGTGTATTTGAGACCTTTCTTGTTTCTTGAGGAAGGCTTATTTGCTATATACTTTCCTCTTAGGACTGCCTTTGCTGCATCCCAAAGATTTTGAACGGTTGTGTTTTCATTTTCATCTGTTTCCATGAATTTTTTAAATTCTTCTTTAATTTCCTGGTTGACCCATTCATTCTTCAGTAGGATGCTCTTTAGCCTCCATGTATTTGAGTTCTTTCTGACTTTCCTCTTGTGATTGAGTTCTAGTTTCAAAGCATTGAGGTCTAAAAATAGGCAGGGAATGATCTCAATATTTTGGTACTGGTTGAACTTGATTTGTGACCTAGAATGTGATCTATTCTGGAGAATGTTCCAAGGGCACTGGAGAAGAATGTGTATTCTGTTGCTTTGGGATGGAATGTTCTGAATATATCTGTGAAGCCCATTTGGTCCAGTGTGTCACTTAAAGTCTTTATTTCCTTGTTGATCTTTTGCTTAGATGATCTGTCTATTTCAATGAGAGGGGTGTTAAAGTCCCCTACTATTATTGTATTGTTGTTAATGTGTTTCTTTGCTTATATAATTGGCTGCTCCCATGTTAGGGGCATAGATATTTACAATTGTTAGATCTTCTTGCTGAATAGACTCTTTAAGTATGATAGAGTGTCCTTCCTCATCTCTTATTATAGTCTTTGGTTTAAAATCTAATTTGTCTCATATAAGGATTGCCACCCCATCTTTCTTTTGGCGTCCATTAGCATGGTAAATGGTTTTCCACCCCCTCACTTTCAATCTGGGGCTGTCTTTGGGTCGAAAATGAGTCTCTTGCAGACAGCATATTGATGGGTCTTGTTTTTTTATCCAATCTGATACCCTGTGTCTTTTGATTGGGGCATTTAGCCCATTTACATTCAGGGTAACTATTGAAAGGTATGAATTTAGTGTCATTGTATTGCCTGTAAGGTGACTGTTACCGTATATTGTCTGTGTTCCTTTCTGGTCTATGTTGCTTTTCGGGTCTCTCTTTGCTTAGAGGACCCCTTTCAATATTTCTGGTAGGGCTGGTTTTATGTTTGCAAATTCATTTAGTTTTTGTTTGTCCTGGAAGCTTTTTATGTCTCCCTCTGTTTTCAGTGACAGCCTGGCTGGATATAGTATTCTTGGCTGCATATTTTTCTCATTTAGTGCTCTGAATATATCCTGCCAGTCCTTTCTGGCCTGCCAGGTCTCTGTGGATAGGTCTGTTGCCAATCTAATGTTTCTAGCATTGTAGGTTACAGACCTCTTGTCCCAAGCTGCTTCCAGGAATATCTCTTTGTCTCTGAGACACATAAGTTTTACTCTTAGATGTCGGGATGTTGACCTATTTTTATTGATTTTGAGGGGGGTTCTCTGTGCCTCCTGGATTTTGATGCCTGTTTCCTTCTCCAAATTAGGGAAGTTCTCTGCTATAATTTGCTCCAGTATACCTTCTGCCCCCCTCTCTCTTTCTTCTTCTTCTGGGATCCCAATTATTCTAATATTGTTTCTTCTTATGGTATCGCTTATCTCTCAAATTCTGCCCTCGTGATCCAGTAGTTGTTTATCTCTCTTTTTCTCAGCTTCTTTATTTTCCATCATTTGGTCTTCTGTATCACTAATTCTCTCTTCTGCCTCACTTATCCTAGCAGTTAGAGCCTCCATTTTTGATTGCATCTCATTAATAGTCTTTTTGATTTTGACTTGGTTAGATTTTAGTTCTTTTATTTCGCCAGAAAGGGTTTCTCTAATATCTTCCATGCTTTTTTCAAGCCCAGCTAGTATCTTTATAAATGTCACTTACTAATGTCCGTATTGATTAGGTCCCTGACAGTCGGTACAGCCTCTTGTTCTTTTTTTTGAGTTGATTTTTTCCATCTTGTCCTTTCGTCCAGAGGAGAATAGATGAATGAGAGAACAAATCGCTAACAGGGTAACAATGACTCCAGAAAAATATATGCTAAACAAATCAGAAGGGACCTGAAACCGGGGGGGGGGGGGGAAGGGAAAGAAAGAAAAAAGAAAAAATAAATAAAAAGAAAGAGGAAAAAGATAAAAAAAAAAAGAATATGATCAAATATGATTAGGCTGGTGAATTGATCAGTGCCACACACTAGATTTTGGGCATATTTTGGGCATATTTTGGTCTGTTAGAAGAAACTGTATCCCAAAATTTTAAAGAGAGAACAACTTATATATATACCAAAAATAAAGTTAACTACTATAAAAGGATAGAATATGACTCTAAAAATGAAAAATAAAAAAGGTTTTTAAAAAAGGGATTGATAAGATGTTGGTTGAAAAAGGGAAAAAGAAAAATTAAAAAAAAAAGAAAATTATAAAAATTAACTTTGAAAGACTAAAGAATCAGGGGGGAAAAAGCCATGAATTCTATGTGCTCTATTCCTCTAGCGCTGGAGTTCGCTGTTCTCATTGATCTGTAAACTTGGTCTTGACTGGCTGTTCTTGCTGATCTTCTGGGGGAGGGGCCTGTTGCTGTGGTTCCCAAATGTCTTTGCTGGAGGTGGAATTGCCCCGCCCTTGCCAGTCAGGGTTAAGTAACCTGCTCGGGTTTGCTCTCGGGAGCTTTTGCTCCCTGCAAGCTTTCCGTGCAGCTTTGGAGGCCTAGAGTGAAAATGGCGGCCTCCCAAACTCTGCCCTGGAGGAGCCAAGAACTCGGGGCTGCACCTCAGTGAGCCCCCCAGAGAAAAGCAGTCAATCACTCCCGTCTCCCCGGTCCCTGGCCACACTTTGTACTCACCCGGCCTGTGACTGAGCATTTCTATCTCTGTCACCCAACCCTGTTTGGTGTCTCCAAACCCAGCAGATCCCTGCGGTGTGCTCCCATGCCACTCCTCCCCGGGGAGGAAGGGGAGTCTCTCCAGATCTGCTGCTTGTTGGGTCCCTGCTGGAGGAGCAGTGGACCACCTCTGCCACTGATCACGGTTTATGGAAACCCTGAGTTGAGAGCCCATGCCTTGGCTCTGTCTCAGCAGCTGGCTTCCCTGGTCTAATACCTGGGAGCTCTGCTGCACTCAGGCTCCCCCAGCCTTTCTGTGACCCCAAGGGTCCTGAGACCACACTGTCCCTCGAGGGTTCCACCCCCTGCTTAGCCACTGGACCGACGTCCCTCAGCAGAGCTGACTTCTAAAAGTTCCGATTTTGTGCTCCGCTGCTCTATCACTTGCCAGTAGTGGCCGATGGAGGCCCCCTCCCCTGCCATCTATCCTCCTGAATATCGCCTCAGTTTCACTTCTCTGCAAGTCCTACCTTCCAGTAAGTGGTCGCGTTTCTGTTCAGAGAGTTGTTCCTATTCTTTTCTTTGATCTCCTGTTGAGTTCGTAGGTGTTCAGAATGGTTTGATCCCTATCTAGCTGAATTCCTGGGACCAGACAAAATTTAGGTCTCCTATGCCTCTGCCATCTTGCTCTAAGCCCTGTTTATTTGTCTTTACCTAGCTCATTTAGGTGTAGGGTTAGGTTGTTTATTTGAATTTTTCTTGCTTCTTGAGGTAGGCCTCTATTGTTATAAACTTCCCTCTTATTTATTTATTTATTTAGGGTGGGGGCAAAGGGACAGGGAGAGAGAGAATCTTAAGCAGGCTCCTCTGCCATGTGCAGAGCCCAATGTGGGGCTCTATCTCACAACCCTGAGAACATGACCTGAGCCAAAATCAAGAGTCAGATGCTTAAGCAACTGAGCCACCCAGGTGCCACTAAACTTCCCTCTTAGAACAGCTTTTGCTGCATCCCGAAGATTTTCAACCATTGTGTTTTCATTTGTCTCCATGCATTTTTTGATTTCCTCTTTGATTTCTTGGTTGACCCATTCATTGTTTAGTAGCATGTTATTTAACCCCTATGAATTTTTGTTCTTTCTGGTTTTTTTCTTGTGGTTAATCTCCAGTTTCATGGCATTGTGGTTGAAAAGATGCAGTTATGACTTTGATATTTTTGAATTTGTTGAGACTTTTTCGTGGCCTAATATATAATCTCTTCTGGAGAATGTTACATGTGCATTGAAAAGAATGTGTACTCTGCTAATTTAGGATAGAATATTCTAAATATATCTGTTAGGTCCATTTTGTCCAATATCTAAATTAAAGCCACTGTTTCCTTGTTAATTTTCTGCTTGAATGATCTACCAATTGATGTAAGAGGGGTGTTAAAGTCCCCTAATATTATTGTATTACTATTGATCACTTTTATATTTTTTATTAGGTACTTTATATACTTGGGTACTCCCCTATTGGGTGCATAAATATTTACAATTGTTATATCTGTTGGATTGTTCCCTTTATAATTATATAGTGTCTTTATTTGTCTCTTATTACAGTCTTTGCTTTAAAGTCTATTTTGTCTGGGGTGCTTGGGTGGCTCAGTCGGTTAAGCAGCTGCCTTTGGCTCAGGTCATGATCCCGGGGTCCTGGGATTGAGCCCCGCGTCTGGCTCCCTGCTCAGCGGGGAGTCTGCTTCTCCCTCTCCTCTTGCCCCTCCTCCAGCTTGTACTGTCTCTCTTGCTCACTCACTCTTTCTCTCAAAATAAATAAAGAAAATATTTTTTAAGCATAGACTATTTTGTCTGATATAAATATTGCTACCCCAGCTTTCTTTTCACCTCTATTTTCATGATAAATGCTTTTCCATCCTCTCAATCTGTGTGTGTCTTTAGGTCTGAAATGAGTTGCCTTTTTATACATTCTGTCATGCTATGTCTTTTGATTGGAGCATTGAGTCCATTTACATTCAACATAATTAATGAGAGGTATGTACTTATTGCCATTTTGTTGCTTGTTTTATGGTTGTTTTTGTAGTTCTTTTCTGTTCCTTTCTTCTCTTGCTTTCTTCTGTCATGGTTTGTTGGCTTTCTTTAGTGATATACTTGGATTCTTTTCTCTTTATTTTTGCATATCCATTACTGGTTTTTGATTTGTGGTTACCTTTAGGTTTGTATATAACATGTAATGCATATAGCAGTCTATATTAAGTTAATGGTAGCTTAAGTTTGAACCCATTCTTTATGCCTCTTCCCTGAACTTTTTAGGTCATACTTTGAATCCTTTTATTTTGTGAGTCCCTTGACTGATTTTTAGAGATAGATATACTTATTTTATTACTTTTGTGTTTCCTGCTTTTCTTACTCCTATTTATGGTCTTTCCTTTATACTCAACGAATTTCCTTTAACATTTCTTGTAGACTTGGTTTAATGATCATGAGTTCTTTAACTTTTGTTTGTCTGAGAAGCGCTTTATCTCTCCTTCTAGTCTGAATGATAACCTTACTGAATAGAGTATTCTTTGCTGTAGGGTTTGTTGTTGTTGTTGTTGTTGTTGTTGTTGTTTCCTTTCAGTGCTTTGAATATAGTGTGCCACTCTCTCTGGCCTATAAAGTTTCTGCTGAAAAATAAGCTGATAGCCTTATGGGGTTCCCCTTGTGGGTAACTATTTTCTTTTCTCTTGCTACTTTTAAATTTTCTCTTTATCACTACATTTTACCATTTTACTTATTTACTATGTGTCTTGGTGTGGACTTCCTTGGGTTGATTTTGTTGGGGGCTTTCTGTGCCTCCTGGATCTAGATTTCTGTTGCCTTCCCTAGATTTAGGCAGTTTTCAGCTCTTATTTCTTCAAATAAATTTTCTGCCCCCTTTTCTCTCTCTTCTTCTGGGATCCATATAATGCAAATGTTATTGTGCTTGATGGTGTTGTTGAGTTTCCTAAGTCTGTTGTTGTTCTTCTTCTCCTTCTCCTTCATTTCTCTCTCCTGTTCAGCTTGATTGCTTTACATCACTCCGTCCTCCAGGTCACTAATCCATTCTTCTGCTTCTTCTAGTCTACTACTTATTTCATCTAGTGTATTTTTAATTTCACTTACTGAGTTCTTCATCTCTGGTTCCTTTTTATGTTTTCTATCTCTACTAAGGGTCTCACTGAGGTCCTCCACTCTTTCCTCAAGTCCAGTGGGTATCTTTATGACCATTACTTTAAATTCTCTATCAGCATATTATCTCCATTTTGCTTGGGTCTCTTGCTATGATCTTTGTCCTCTTTTTCATTTGGGACATATTCCTCTGTCTGTTCATTTTGTTGAACTCTGTGTGTTTGTTACTCTGTGTAAGGAAAGTCAGCTATGTCTCCTGCTCTTGAAAGTAGTGGGCTTATGAAGAAAAGGTGCTGTAGTGCCCTGTAGTACATCTCCTATTCACCAGAACCTGGCACTTCAGAGGCGTCTGCTAGGTGTGTTGCCTGCACTGTGCTGTTGTGGCTGAGCTGCTTTTGCCTTCAGTCCAGTTTTATGCAGTGGTTCTTTCTGCCTGTAGTAGATATGGTTTCCCCATCTTTTGTTCATTTTCTGGGTTATTTACAGTGATATGGCTGCTATCCTGATATCAAGATGAGGTGAGCTTAGGGTCCTCCTACTCCACCATCTTCTCCAGAAGTGCACTTAAATCATATTTTAAGTGTAAGATAATATATTTGAATATGGTTTAAAAATCATATATTTAAATACTTTACATTGGCTACTAACTAGATATGTGATCTTGCAGAAAGCACTTATGTCCAGGGTATAGTTTTCTTATTTGAAATTGAGGAATTTGGGCACATGACTCCCTTGTAATTTTTTGATATAATGTCTCTTATTTATTCAATTTAGATATTAAATAAGTATCTGCTTATTTTGTACATAGTACTATTGATGGACTGAGGAAGATACAAAAGCAGTATATAGCCATTCTCCACCATCCAGGTATTCTACTCTATTGGGAGACAGTAAGGCATAAGGAAAAGGAAAGGTCATCTGCAAAAGGAAAGAATGAAACTAGATTATCTCTAAAAACATTTTCCAGTTTAAAATTTAATCACTGAGTGTGTACTTAAGAGCTAAAAATTTTGTGATATGGAACTTAATTATGTAAGTATATAAAGTATATGATGAAACCATTAGGGAAGTTTTTATGGGAGAAATAATTCTTAAGACTTGTTCTTAAGGATGCATAGTATTTTGGAGCAGAGACAAAAATTATTCATGTAAGAGTATTCAGGATCTCTGTACTTCACTTCACACTGGCATAGCACACAATGTAATCCAGATGAGCAGAAGAGTCAAAGAGATTTATAATAAAATGAATGCCCTATTAGGAATCAATATCAGAGGAAAGACAGACAAATTCAAGTTAGATAGGATTTGGGGGAAGAGTCAATTTATGGGCTGAATTTGGAAAATATTTTGGGTTGGAACTTGGGAGTGAGGGAGAGAAAGAATTGGATAATATTGGAAGTAGTGGAAATAGAGAGGGTTTTATCATATTTTGCAATGTAATGAGTATCTTTTGATCCTTCCTGTCCCTTGGTGGAAGATGGTAAAAACTGGAATTGCTTTCTTTTAAAATTTTCTGTCATTTGAAGGTTATGATAGGTTGGGCTGAGCGAAGTCTTAGTTGTATGTGGGTGATAGCTTTTATAGTCAAAACAAGATGAGGACAGGCTGGTTTGACTGCAGTGGTATTTACAATTAATTGATCACAGCCAGTTATAGATTTCTTTGTTCTTTCTCTACTTCCTTGACTCAACATAAAACAAACAAACAAACAAAAAACCAAAAAACAAAAAATACAAGATGTATCCATTTTAGGAAGTGAGAGCAATTTGAGAAAAGAAGAAAAGATGGGAGTCATAAATTATACTAAATAGAAAGTGATCAGACTTTCCTAGAGAGAGGTAATATTTTATATTGAGAACATTTGAGACACAAAGTTATTTAGGTAACTTGACTGCAGGCTGTGAAGAACTAGGATGAATAGGTTAAGAAACTGACTAACTTTTAGCATACTCAAAAACTCTGATGGTCTCCTTTATACTTACCACTATAAGATTATAATATATTGGATGTTGTACTTATCATTGGGACATATACTAAATTTTTCATCAGTATGTGGGATGCACTATGAGAAGGAGAGCCTCAAGCATATAAAACAGCAGTTATAAAAATTTACTTCTAAAAGCATGATATTTGTGCTAGCACATGGACAGTTGAATGTAAAGTGAAAGTGGAGGTGAAAATTTCCATATAAGAATGGTGAAACTTGATGATTAAATAGTGAATGAAGGAAAAGAAGAATCAATGACAGCTACCAGGGCTTGAGCATGGGGGGAGTGGGAGAATTGGGTATTAATAGTAGATTAGTATTACATTCTTTAAATATTGAAACTTTTTTCACTTGTTCCTTCAACATGTTTATTGTAGACTTCTATGGGTTAGGACTATGCACTCTTTGGAACATGATATGAAAAGCAAAAACAAAAACATAGGGACTTTTCCTCATAGTTCTTACCATTTAATTGGGGATTTAGATATCAAATCCCCTGATCACATACTCAAATGTATAATTTCAAATGATAAGTCTTATAAAGGAATGGTATTTCATACTATAAAAACACTTAATGCAGAGATCAGACTTAGTCTGGGTCAAGGAGGACTTTAGGATATTATACTTGAACTGAAATTTGAAAAATGAACAGGAAATAGCTCAATGAAGGGAGGGTCAGGGGAAGAGGAGCTGGGTTGGTTTCATCAAAAGACAAGCATCATGTTATGTGTTTGGAGGATAGGCAGGAGCAAGGCCATACAGAGCCTTATAAACTATAGTAAGGATTTTGATATTTATCCTAAAGACACTGGTAATCCAATGAGGGGTTTACATGGAGGGCTGATCTTATTGCCATCTGGAAAGGCTGCTCTGATTTCAAGATAGAGGCTGGATTACAGAAGCTGGGTTGAGAGTTGGGAGACAAGAGAGGTGGATGTGGAAGGACAGAACAAATGTTATGTGATAATCTACACTAGAGGTGATGGTGCCTGGAACTAGGGTGCAGAGAGGTGGAAGAGGTTGCCAGTGGAAGATTATAAAGTGAACAAAGAGGAAGGCCTAAGGATGAACCTTGATGATCTAACATTGAAAGGTTGATGAAATTAGAAAGTACTTTCAAAGGTGACAGGGAAGAAATGGTCAGAGGGACAGAAGGACAACAGGAGAGTGTGTCATCATAGGAGACAAAGGAAAAAACAGTAGAGTGTGTTGTCATGGAGACAAAGGAATATAGGCTCAGTAAGTTTCCGTATAGCTCTGCATCTCCAGAGAGGATGCTAGCCAGTGAATTCTGGTCCCAGTACCACCACGACTGCATACCTTAGAAATCATATATCATGGCTGGCCCTCTGCTATTGGACACTAGATACTGTTGCCACTCCTGAAATGGATGGATCTTCATCATTAACTCCTGATGTGAGTCCTTACTTGTTATATCTAATTGACAAAGTTGAGGTCATATTCCTGTAAGCCAGCCTCCTAGAGATAGAAAAGCAGATAGCTGGCTATTTTTGCTTTTGTAGTGAGAGACAGACATGGCCTCCCTCAAGACTTACCTAATGGCTAATCTCCCAAATTTAGAAAGAAGAGATCAGATGAAGGGTAGCAAAAACAAAACAAAACAAAACAAAAAATCAATAGGAAATGTCCAATATATTCCTCCTAAATATCATTTTATTTCAGAAATTTCAGAAGCTTTACTTGGTCCTTCTCTACATCTTGGCATGAAGATTTAATTGCCTCCTCTTGCCAACATTGTCTTGTATGCACCATCGTTGGTCTATTTGTCCATGAAATATTTTTTATGCACCCACACTGCATCATGCACTGCATAAAGAGTTGGGTACACAGAGATAAAAGATGCAGCTCCTGCCCTCTAGGAGCTTGTAAGGAGAATGAAACTTGTTGAGGTCCCATTCAGAGCTCCAGAAGGGGCCCTAGGTTCATATGATACCACATTTTAAAATATGTTGTAAAAGTAAGCAAGTTTGTCTGCAGTTGATTAAGAACACTTGACTTCCCACTCTGACTCCCTCTCTATAAATATTTCCATACTCTTGAATGGCTGAGTGGCTGTGGGTGTTTTTGCATTTGGTTAAGGGGAAGCTGAGTTGGGGTTACAATTAGTTTGGGTTTAGTGGGATATAGTTATTTGGTTTGCAGATAATTCCATGAGTGGTTAAGTGATAGCTAGCAAGGACTTCTGTTGAGAAGGCACTGATGAAGCTCTGGAGACCAGTGCCAGAGCTGGAGTCTCTTTTCTAGTTCATCTCTTGTATAGAGTATTTTAAGCACACATGCCAACTTGTGTTTGTCTTTAAAGGTCACGGGTAACGGGGTGGTTTGAATTTTAAAGTGGTTCGAGCCTAGCAACTTGGGTTTAATGATATTAATGACACTTGAAAGAGAAACCCAAACAATAAGTAGATTAAAAAAAAACTTTATTCAGAAAAGTTGATAAAACCCCTGGATACTTCATTTGAACTGCGTTTTGTACAAATGTTTTGTGATGTTTCAGTAATCTCTTTTGTCATCTTTAGATTTAATTTTTAAATAGCTAAGAATATTCAGATAAAAATGGAATATTGAAAAAATTACAATGTCACATTAAAAAAACCATACCCAAAGCAATAATTGATTTAGGGGAAGAGAGATGTTGTAGGTGGAGATAACGAATAGGGTCTTAGACTTTTGATAACCAAATTAATAAGGAAGAATGAATGAAACACACATATTGGGGAAAATTTTTAATTTTTTGGTATTTTGTCATAAATACTGACATAGATGAAGATAAAACTTAACATGCCCTATGACACTGAGGGCATTAGCAACAAACTTGTTAAGGAAGATTGACAATTCGGAGTATTTAAGATTATTCACTGCACTGGCAGACTTGGAAGAGCTTAATATGCAAAGCTATTTTCCCCAGTTTGATAACAGTCCTGAAAACATACAGTATTGATAATGAATTATGAAGCTGAAACTTTTCTAAATTATATTATTGATTTTTTAAAAAATAATTTAAAAATTTTAAATTGTGATAAAAATATATAACATAAAATTTGCCATCTAAACCATTTCTAAGAGTACAGTTCAGTAGTGTTAAGTATATTTACATTGTTGTGCAACAGACTTGTATTACTGTTTAAGCATGAAAGAAAATAGAGGAAATGCTGATTTAAGAATATATGTTGCAAAATTTTCATATGGAAAACAATCAAGAGTGTGAAGCCAAAAAAAATTTAGAGGATGACAGAATTACTTAATAGAAGTGTTATTATTTTATTATAGATTTTGTGATATTTGTGGTGCTATAGGAGAGTTTACCAGCTCAAAGTACAAGCATATATACTGCTTCCTGCATGAGTCTGGACTGAGCTGCTCAACCTCTTTGCAAGTGTACTGGATCTCCTGTAATGGAAAAGAGAGCAATGGCCAATTCTAAGGATTTTACAATCCTTTCTTTAACCAATCAGAATCCTCCTAATGTGGAACAAACTCCCCTTTTCACTTTTGAGCTTAAGAGTCCTGCTGAATTTGTTTTTTGTTTCATGGGGCTCTTCCTTGTCCTACAAGCAAAATAACTTTTTTTTAATAAATAATTTTTTTAATTAATTTATTTTTTTTGATGTAGTATTCCATGATTCATTGTTTGTGTATAACACCCAGTACTCTATTCAATATGTGCCCTCTTTAATACCCATCACCAGGTTAACCCATCCCCCCACCCCCCTCCCCTCTAGAACCCTCAGTTTGTTTCTCAGAGTCCACAGTCTCTCATGGTTCGTCTCCCCCTCCGATTTCCCCCCCTTCATTTTTCCCTTCCTACTATCCTTTTTTTTTTTTTTAAATATATAATGTATTACTTGTTTCAGAAGTACAGGTCTGTGATTCATCAGTCTTACACAATTCACAGTGCTCACCATAGCACATAACCTCCCCTATGTCTGTCACCCAGCCACCCCTTCCCTCCCACCCACCAAAATTTTTTGACCTTTAGTTTGTTCTTTAGAAGCTTTGAAATTGTTAATTGATTGTACTCCTCTTCTCTTTAAAAATAAATACACATTTTTGCATCTTACTTTGTTTTCATAATTTTGTGCTCTTTTCTGATCCCCTTCCCCTCTGCTTAAGGTCCAGGAGCTTCTGGATCTCCGTATTATTTAATCACTTCCACTGACATATAGATGGTATTATAGTCTTTTAACCTCACTTTTCCTTTTGTTTCTCTTTCTTCATTTCCTTTTTAAAAAACATTTTTACTTCTCTTTTCCCCCTCTTTGGAATAATCAAGAAGTTTCAGAAGTATTACAGATAAGCATTTAGTACTAAGAAGGCTAAAAAGAATAGAATCATAAAGCATTTTGTAAGTAAATAAACCATAAATAACTTTCAAGGTCACATGTACAGATCTTCCTCTGTCACTATGGGGTTACGTCTTAATAAAATCATTATAGGTTAAAAATATCACAAGTTGAAAATGCATTTACTCTACCTAACCTACTGAATATCAAAGCTTAGCCTCCCCTACCATAAACGTGTTCAGAACACTTAGGTTAGCCTACAGTTGGGCAAAATCTTCCAACACAAAGCCTGTTTTATAATAGAGTGTTGAACATCTCATGTAATATATTAAATACTGTACTGGAAGTGAAAAACAATGGTTGTGTGGGTACAGAATGTTTGTAAGTGTACCAGTTGTTTACCCTTGGGATGGTGTTCTGACTAGGAGCTCTAGCTCACTGCTGCTGCCCAGCACCAGAAGAGAGTATTATACCACATATTGCCAATCCCGGGAAAAGATCATAATTCAAAATTCAAAGTACAGTTTCTACTGTAAAGTCAAAAAAAATTTAAGTTGAACCATTGTAACTTGGGGGCCATTTGTAATTAATTTCAGAGTTAATTCTAGAACCTAGATTGTTGTCTTATTCTTTTTTTTATTAAAAGAGAAAGAAAGAGTGCACACGAGTGAGGGCAGTGGCAGAGGGAGAAGCAGACTCCTCACTGAGCAAGGAGCCCAATGTAGGACTAGATCCCAGGACCCTGGGATCATGACCCAAGCCCAAGGCAGACGCTTAACCCACTGAGCCACTCAGGTGCCCCTGTTGTCTTATTCTAATATTACTTCCAGCATATGTAGCTCCTCCTCCTCTAAAATATTATAAATGCATGCAAGCTTCTTTCTACAGTGATTTTTACTTACCTGAGCTCAAATGAAATCCTTCATTCATTTGCATAAAATATACATTATCACAGAAAATCTCACCTTCATTGTTAATTTCCTCACAACAATTAGATTATAAAGAAAGCACGGAAGGCAAAATCACATATAGTCAAATTTACTAAATTGCCCTTGAAAGTTCTTTAAATACCACATGGGCAAATGAGTTGCTCATTTGAGAGACAAGAGAGACAAGAAAACTGAGGCCAAGCCGGGTGAGAGGAGATTCAGGTTTCTCATTTGTTGTTCATTCTGGGACAAATGCTTACTGAGAAGAATGGTGGGGATACTTATGGCACTATTAAAGTAAATAGCCAGCTATGATAGGTTTGTATTCATATTATTAATCTCTTTCTCTCTCCAGTAAGTCTCTCCTGAATCAGACCACATTAAGGATAAAATTGGCATATGTTCCCAATTGAATTCTTAGGATTTTATGTAGCATCTAATTTGACTAGAATAGAAGTCTGAGTGGAAAAGCAATTTGGCCAGGTTAACAGAGTTGAATTGCAATTACTTCTCCCAAATTCAAACAAAACCCTTCCCAGTCATTTGGACAACTGTGATCTTATAAATTGGTCTATGGTTGTTGGCATAACTGAATGTCAACTCTAGCTGTTTGCCATGTGAGCTTAGGCATAGCTCCATTAATAAAAAAACTCACAATCATCAATATGTGTTAAAGACGCATTTGGGGGTGTGTGACAGCTATGAAATTGCCGTTGTGAAGAGCTAGAAGTAATCATTGTATGATAATTAAGCATTTAAAAATATCCATTGTGTAAAACAGGAAGATTTCAGCATTTGCCATTTTTTCTACAATAGCTGATTTGCTGCATTTATTCTTTGTCTTTTCTGTGAATATATTTATTGCTAATGTTTTTAGTATTATTGTTAGCTTCATTGCATAATTAGTGGTATTCAACTGCTGCTTTTTAGCCTGAAAGAACTGTAATTAGTTTTCATTCACTAGTGGCATTTATGCAGCATTGGGGTCATTGCCAAAGGTATAAGGACTATAATTCTATTGCTAGACTTCAAATTTCTATAAACTAGAAATTTACTTTGTTCATTTTAAGTAATATAAAAAGGGTATGAGTTACAAATGACAGAACTGGAAGAATTCTTGGAAGAAAAGTATATTATAGGCTTCAAATGAATAATATATATGTGTATGAAATATGAGGTATCAAGTTATTCTCTGTCTCAAGTGGAAAATTTTATTCTCACTATTTAGTTGATTAGTTCTAAATAAGTCAAATCATGGTTAAGAGATCTATTCTTTTGTACTTTCTCTACCAATTGTACTATCTAGAGCAAAATATTATTAGTAAAAATGTGGGCTTGTACAATCAAGCCACCCTGAGGTCAAACTTCACTTGATTAGGTAGCCCTTAGTGAGTTAATTACAAAGATTAAATTCAAATTAAATTCAATTTGTAAAACACTTAAGACAGTGCTCATAAATAGTAGTTACTATTATAATTTCTTTATATTTATGCTGTCAATTCTCTTGTAAGTTTTTAAAGAATGGTCAGAAGTGGCTGTCCCAGGGGCTTGATAGCAGAAAGCCTTATTAGGGTCACCGTATTCTGGAATGGTACAGGGAAGACAAAGTTTCGAGTGAGAGTAAGTATCAAATGAAGGAATGTGCCTTAAAGAGTGTTTAATTAATATCAGCTAAAGTGATAAATATCTAAAGCAGTAGAGATGTTAAAATTCTGCCACAGGCTTGTGTGCTGGGTTTCAGTCCATTCCCTTGTTACTATTACAGAGCTTTTGACAGTGTGTGTATGCTGTGTGGTATATGGGTGTGTTGTCTGGTGTGTGTGTGTCTGTGGTATGGGGTAGTATATGAGTGCATGTGTGTGGGCTGTGTGTGCTGGTGGTAGGGAGGAGCTGATCTGACCAAAGATAGAGTTCTGAAATCATTGTAGACTTCTCAAGAATTCCTCTATCTTTGGTGGATCCGTGTTCTGCCTGTCCTGTACAGTGGATCTAGTGATTCAGATAAATGAGATTGCTTTGCCTCTTTCAGTTTCATCAACCATTTTTGGATTTGGATTTGGATTGAGTTATGCAAATCAAAAGTACTGACCGTATTCATGTGATTCTATGTTAGCAGATTTTGGAGTCAAGATACCTTGTGCTGAAAATATTTGCTATGTGATAGTTTTCTTTAATTTTAACATTTTGATTATACACATTTTAAATGTTACCAGGATGGAAAGGTTCTCATTTTTCTTTCCAGATCAGGAAGCCAGAAAGAAGCTGTTAAAGAGTTGTGAATTTTTTTAATTAGGGAAGAGCTTCTAGGGTACAAGTAGTAAATAACAGAGAGACAGGCTAGAGTACAATTCTGGCTAATAATTTTCAACTAATTGATAATTGCCTAAAAACTAGTGAGTTAATTATTTATTCAAAAGACCACCTTTTGTAAGAAAATTTCAATAGCAAAACATTGAAGCCCTGCCAGAACTCTTAAGGGAAACATCATGGACTGAATATAGGCAGTCTGTGGGCTTACGTACACACTACATGAATCATCTCTTTCCTTTTTGCCATTTTCTTTGTATAGTCTTTTTTCTCTTGTAAAGTTTTAATTATTAATTCCAGTTAGTAAGCATATAGTGTTATATTAGTTTCAAGTGTACAATATAGTGATTCCACACTGCTATAATTACCTGGTGCTCATCATAACAAGTGCACTCCTTAATCCCCTTCACCTATTTCACCCATTCCCCCTTCCTGCCTCCCCTCTGGTAACCATCATTTGTTCTCTATAGTTAAGAGTTTGTTTTTTGGTTTCTCTCTCTCTCTCTCTCCCTCTTTTTCCCTTTGCTCATTTGTTTTGTTTTTTAAATTGCACATGTGAGTGAAATCATATGGTATTTGTTTTTCTCTGACTTACTTTCCTTAGCATTTATACTCTCTACTTCCATCCATGTCATTGCAAATGGCAAGATTTCATTCTGTTTTATGGCTGAATGATAGTCCATGGTTTGTGTGTGTGTGTTTGTGTGTGTGTGTGTGTGTATACATACCACTTCTTTATTCATTCATCTACTGATGGACACTTGGGCTTCTTCCATAGTTTGGTTATTGTAACTAATGCTGCTCTAAACATAGGGGTGTGTGTATCCCTTTGAATTAGTGTTTTTTGTATTCTTTGCATAAATACTCAGTATGTGTGATTACTGGACCATAGGGTAGTTCTATTTTTAACTTTATGAGGGACCTCCATACAGTTTTCCACAGTGGCTGTACCAGTTTGCATTCCCACCAATAGTGCAAGAGGGTTCCTTTTTCTCCACATCCTTGCCAACACTTGTTGTTTCTTATGTTTTTGATTTTAGCCATTCTGGCAGGTGTGACATCATATCTCATGGTAGTTTTGATTTGCATTTCCCTGATGGTGAGTGATGATGAACATCTTTCCATGTGTCTGTTGGTCACTTGGATGTCTTCTTTGGAAAATTGTCTGTTCATGTCTTCTGCCCATTTTTAAATTGGATTATTTGCTTTTTGGGTGTTGAGTTGTATCAGTTCTGCATATATATTTTGGATCCTAACCCTTCATCAGATATGTCATTTGCAAATATCTTTTCCCATTTTGTAGGTTGTCTTTTAGTTTTGTTGACTGTATCTTTCTCTGTGCAGAAGCTTTTTATTTTGATGTGGTTCTAGTAATTTATTCCCTTGCCTCGGGGAGACATCTAGAATAAAGTTGTTATGGCCGATGTCATAGAGCCCATGCTCTCTTCTAGGATTTTTATGGTTTCAGGTCTCACATTTAGGTCCTTAATCCATTTTGAGTTTATTTTTGTGTATGGTGTAAGAAAGTGGGCTAGTTTCATTCTTTTCAAAGCATGTTGGTGTCCAGTTTTCCTGACACCATTTGTTGACGAGGTTTTTTCCCATTGGATAGTCTTTCCTGCTTTGTTAAAGACTGATTGACCATATAATTATGTATTATATTTGGGTCGGTTAATTCTGGGTTTTATATTCTGTTCTATTGATCTGTGTCTATTTTTGTGCCAGTACCATACTGTTTTGATCAATACAGCTTTGTAATATAACTTGAAGTGTGGAATTGTAATGCCTCCAACTTCGCTTTTCTTTTTCAAGATTGCTTTGACTATCCAGGGTCTTTTCTGGTTCCATACAAATTTTAGAATTGTTTGTTCTAGTTCTGTGAAAAATGCTGCTGGTGTTCTGATAGGGATTGCATTAAATCTGTAGATTGCTTTGGGTAGTGTAGACATTTTAACAGTATTTGTACTTCCATTCCATGAGCATGGAATGTCTTTCTATTTCTTTGTGTCATCCTCAGTTATTTCATCAGTGTTTTATAATCTTTCACCTCTTTGGCTAGGTTTATTTGTAGGTTTCTTACTATTTGGGTGCCATTTTAAATGGGATTGGTTTCTTACTCTTTCTGCTGCTTTGTTATTGGTATATAGAAATGCAACAGATTTCTGTGCTTTGATTTTGTATTCTATGACTTTACTGAATTCATGTATCAGTTCTAGCAGTTTTTTGGTGGTCTTCCTGGTTTTCTATATATAGTATCATGTCATCAGCAAATAGTGAAAGTTTGACATCTTTGGATGTCAATTTGGATGTCTTTTATTTCTTTTTGTTGACTGATTGCTGGTGGCTAGGACTTCCAGTACTATGTTGAATAGAAGTGGTAAGAGTGGACAATCTTGTCTTGTTCTGTTTTTGTTTTTTTTAAAGATTTTATTTATTTATTTGACAGAGAGAGACACAGTGAGAGAGGGAACACAAGCAGGGGGAGTGGGAGAGGGGAAGCAGGCTTCCTGTGGAGCAGGGAGCCTGATGTGGGGCTCGATCCCAGGACCCTGGGATCATGACCTGAGCTGAAGGCAGACACTTAATGATTGAGCCACCCAGGTGCCCCCTGTCTTGTTCTTGACATTAGAGGAAAGGCTCTCAGTTTTTCCCCGTTGAGGATGACATTAGCTGTGGGTTTTTCTTATATGACCTTTATTATGTTGAGGTATGTTCCCTCTAAACCTATTTTGTTGAATTTTTTTTTTTTATCATTAATGGATGTTGTACTTTGTCAAATGCTTTTCCTGTGTCTACTGAAATGATCACATAGTTCTTATCCTTTCTCTTATTGATGTGATGTATCATGTTGATTCATTTGTGAATATTGAATAAAACTACTCGATTGTGGTGAATTTTTTAAAATATATTGTTGGATTTGGTTTGCTAGTATTTTATTGAAGATTTTTACATCTATATTTATCAAGGATATTGGCCTGTAGTTCTCTTTTTTTAGTGGTGTCTTATCCAGTTTTGGTATTAGGATAATGTGGCCTTAGAATGTATTTGGAAGTTTACCTTCCTTTTCTGTTTTTTGGAATGGTTTGAGAAGAATAGATATTAATTCTTCTTTAAATGTTTGGTAGGATTCACCTGTGAAGCTATTTGGTCCTGGACTTTTGTTTGTTGGGAGATTTTTGATTATTGATTCAGTTTCTTTGCTGGTTATCTGCCTGTTCAAATTTTCTATTTCTACCTGTTTGGGTTTTGGTAGTTTATATGTTTCTAGGAATTTATCCATGTCTTCTAGGTTGTCCAATTTGTTGGCCTATAATTTTTCATAATATTCTTTTATAATTGTATTTCTGTGGTGTTGGTTGTTATTTTTCTATTCTCATTTGTGATTTTACTTTTTGAGTCCTTTCTCTTTTTTTCTTGATAAGTGTGGCTAGAAGCTTATCAATAATATTGATTTTTTTTCAGTGAACCAGCCCCTGGTGTTATGGACCTATTTTTTTGTATGTTTGTTTCTGTATCATTTATTTCTGCTCTCATTTTTATTATTTTCTTCCTTCCACTGGTTTTAGGTTTTGTTTGTTGTTCTTTTTCTAGCTCCTTTGGGTGTAAAATTAGGTTATTTGAGATTTTCACTGCTACTTGAGATAGGCCTATATTGCTATAAACTTCCCTCTTAGAACTGCTTTTGCTGCATCCCAAGGTTTTGGACCCTTATGTTTTCATTTTCATTTGTCTCCATGTACTTTTTTATTTCTTCTTTTATTTCCTGGTTGACCCATTCATTGTTTAATAGCATGTTACTTAACCTCCATGTATTTGTGGTCTTTCCAGATTTATTCTTGTGGTTGACTTCTAGTTTCATAGTGCTCTTGTCAGAAACAATGCATGGAATGACTTTGATCTTCTTGAATTTGCTGAGGGTGTTTTTCTGGGCTAAACTGTGATCTATTTTGGAGAATGTTCCATGTGCTCTTGAAAAGAATGTGTATTCTGCTGTTTTAGGATGGAATGTTCTGAATATATCTGTTAAATTCATCCATTTCAATGTGTCATCCAAGGTGTTGTTTCCTTATTGATTTTGTGTGTAGATGATCTCTCCATTGATGTAAGTGAGATGTTAAAGTCCCCTACTGTTATTTAGTATTTTTTTTTAAAAGATTTTATTTATTCATTTTAGACACAGAGATACAGAGAGAGAGAGCATGAGCAGGGGAGAAGCAGAGGGAGAGGGAGAAGCAGGCGCCCTGCCGAGCCAGGAGCCCAATGTGGGGCTCTATCCCAGGACCCTGGGATCATGACCTGAGCCAAAGGCAGACGTTTAACCATCTGAGCCACCCAGGCGCCCCCTATTATTGTAGTATTATCAGTTAGTTCCTTTATGTTTGTTATTAACTGTTTTATGTATTTGGGTGCTCCCATGTTGGGTGCATAAATATTTACAATTGTTATATCTTCTTGTTGGATTGTCCCCTTTATTATTATATAGTATCTTTGTCTCTGGTTACAGTCTTTGTTTTAAAGTCTATTTTTTTTTTTGTCTGATATAAGTATTGTTATCCCAGCTTTCTTTTGGTGTCCATTTGCATGATAGTTGTTTCTCTGTCCACTCATTTTCAATCTGTAGGTGTGTTTAGGTCTAAAATGAGTCTCTTATAGGGAGCATATAGATGGGTCTTGTTCTTATCCATTCTGTCATGCTATGTCTTTTGAGTGGAGTATTTAGTCCATTTACATTCAAAGTAATTATTGAGATGTATTTATTGCCATTTTAATATTTGTTTTGTGGTTGTTTCTGAAGATTTTCTCTGATCCTTTCTTTTATGTTTTGTTGATTTTCTTTAGTGATATATTTGGATTTAATTCTCTTTATTCTTTGCATGTCTATAAGTGGTTTTTATATATGGTTACCATTAGGTTTGTATATAACCTCTTCTATATATAGCAGTATATATTAAGTTGACGGTTGTTTAAATTTGAACCCATTCTTTTTTCCTCTCCCCACATTTTAGGTATATGTTACTATATTTTATATCCTTTTTGTTGTGAGTTCCTTGACTGATTTTTTACAGAAATATTCATTTTTACTGCTTTCATGTTTTCTACCTTTATACTGTCACTTCTGGTCTCTCCTTTCCACTCAAAGAGTCTCCTTTAACATTTCTTGCAGGGCTAGTTTAGTGGTCATAAACTCCTGTAGTTTTTTCTTTTCTTTTCTTTTTTTTTTTTTGCCTGAGGAACTCTTTATCTTTCCTTCTGTTCTGAATGGTAGCCTTATTTGATAGAATATTCTTCGCTGCAGATTTTTCTCATTCAGCACTTTGCAAGCCAGAGGAAAGTGACATGATATATTCAAAGTTTCTGTTGAAAAATTTTCTGCTAGCCTTATGGATTTTCCCTTGTAAGTTACTGACTTCTTTTTCCTTGCTGCTTTTAAAATTTGTCTTTATCCTATATTTTGCCAATTTAATTACAATATGTCTTGGTGTGGGTCTGCTTTCATTGATTTCGATGGGAGTTCCCTGTGCCTCCTGGATCTGGATATCTGTTTCCTTCCCCAGATTAGGGAAGTTTTCAGCTATTATTTCTTCAAATAAATTTTCTGCCCCTTTTCTCTCTCTTCTTCTGGGACTCCTATTAGATGAATGTTATTATGTTTTATGGAGTCACTGATTTCCCTAAGTTTATTCTCATTTTGTGTAATTCTTTTTTCTTGCTTTTTTTCAGCTTGGTTATTTTCCATTACTCTATCTTCTGTGTCACTAATTCATTCCTCTGTTTCTTCCATCCTCTATTCATTCCAATAAGTGTGTTTCTCATTTTGTTTGTTGAGCATTTTATCTCTCCTGTGTTAGTCCCTTCTCTTTGTTAAGGGTCTCACTCATGTCTTCCACTCTTTTCTCAAGTCCACTGAATATTCTTATGATCATTGCCTTAAATACTCTATCAGGCATGTTACTTACATCTGTTTTGTTTAGATCTCTGGCCACAGGCTTGTCCTGTTCTTTCATTTGGGATAAATTTCTCTGTCTCCTCATTTTGTCTGCCTCTGTGTCTTTTTCTGTGTGTTAAGAAAGTCAGCTATGTCTTCTGCTCTTGAAATTAGTGACTTTATGAAGGGGAAGTCCTGGAGTGCCCTGCAGTACAGTGTCCCCTGTTCACCCAACTGTGGCACTTCAGGAGAGTATCCTATGTGCATTGCTTATGCTCTGCTCTTGTGTCTGAGTCATTTTTTCCTTTCACTGCAGTCTTACACACTGAATCTGCCTGTTGTGGGCTGTACTTGCTTTCTGTGGTATCAGTGGGACACAGGCAGGTTAGTTCTGAGGGGGCATGCCTGCTGGGAAACTTGGGAGCAGTACAGTGGTATTAGCAAAATTTGCTTTGGGCCACTAGTCCTAGGCTGGGTTCCCCAAAGCCCTGTGGCAGCTCAGGACTGTGCACCGGGTTGGCTGGGGGCATGAGGCTGAGTGTGGCAACTGCTGGGGTGGCTGGGCCCTGGTATGCAACAGTGGCTGTGGGTGTGCAGCTGAGCATGCAGTGGCAGCTGTGCATCTGTTGGCTGGGTGGGATGTTTGTGCAGCTTTAACAGAGTTTGCCCTGAGCCCTGCACCAAGGCTACAAGTGTCTCTGCAGCTCTGTCTCCCATAGGTGGCTCTGTGTTTATGCTGGTGGGTGGGGGATGAAAATGGCATCTGCCAGCTTCCTCATTTTCAAAGAAGTCCCCCAACACACTCCAAAACCAGTATGATCTGTCTCCCATTTGCCCCCAGTGTTATGTAAACTGCTGTTTCTTATGTTGCCTCTTCACATAGGCTGCTGTCTCTTTAAGGGCAGCAACCCAGCTATCACTTACTGTCCTGGCTCATCCAGTGTTGAATCATCTGACTTTTAAAGCTCCAGGTTCTAAGTCCCACTGGTTTTACAAACACAAAATTTAGCCCCTCTGGTTTGTAAAGCCAAACATTTTGGGGATTAGTCTTTGCCACGTGAGCTCCCTGGTGTAAGTGTCCATTTCTCTGCCCTCTTAGTGCATGCAGCTCCCTCCCTTCTGTGGGCAGCCTCCCTCTGCCTTTCTGACATTTCTAAACTTTCAGATACAACTTCTCTGTATTTAGTTGTGGATTTTGTTCTGCCAGGCTTTGGATTACTTTTTGGTTTATTGACTTGGTTCTGGATGATATCTAGTTGTACACATGATGTGGGGTGAGTTCAGAGTCCTCCTACTCAGCCATCTTCCTAAACTCCTCTTTGTAGGTGGACTGGATAGTCTTAAGATACAGTTTTGTATGCAGACGAGGAATGATAAAAGGCAGACACTGGGGTTCCAAGCATGGGAAGTACACTAAACCTGACATAAGAATACTTGAGTCCCTAGTCTTACTTTATCACTTAGTATTTTCACTTAATGTTTGTGTTCCCTTGGGCAAACCCAGACATTCCCATCTGTGAAATGGGATAATACATGTGCTGCCAACTCTATAGAATTGTTATAAAGAAAAACAAAGTAAACTACTATTTCAGGAGCATTTTGAAAGACTGTAAGAAACAGGAAAAATCAAGGGCATTATAGTTGAGCAGGTGTAAGTATGGGAATGCCAACAGTAAAATGCTATAGAGACTGATATAAGTTCAATGAGATAAGTGGTCACTCTAGGCCAGCAGTTCAGTCCTGACTACATACCTCCTGGGGGTCTTTTAAAATATACCAATACCTGCTGCCCACCTCCATGGTTTCTACTTTAAATGTTCTATGCTGGGCCAAGCTATAGAATTTTCCTGAGATGATTCTAAAGAGCAATCAAGGATAAAACCATTGCTCATAGGGTTTCTTGAATACAGTTTGCAATGCTTGCAAAATGGACATTTTGGCATTTTTAGTTTGAAAAATTAAAACCCTCTATTACAAATAGGTTCTAATGTAAATTAAATTCATGACAGTGTTGACAAAAAGAGGTGATCTCTAGTCAGAAATACTGTCATAAATATAGAAAATATCTTTCATAGTTAGAAGTTCCAAACTGAAATGAAGCAAATATACTTATTTAACTTTTACAGTAATTTTTCACATTAATGAGCCTTGGAAGCCAGGTTTGTGGAGTTCCAATTACTGAAAGGGCTTCGGAAGTGTGATATCATACATCAGGAGAAAATATAATAACTCTGTTAAAGAGAGGGCTGAAGTAATAAAATTATCATAAACAACTTGATTCAGTTATGCTACAGAACATCTAGTGATTAAAAACTTCTATTCCTGCAGCTTCATAGTTTAAATTCAGTTCATTTATAGTTTTGCCCTGTTGCTAATTGTATTATTTGAAAATTCAATGATATGTAAAATATAAGGGCAGCAATTTAAAAGTAAATGTGTATCTGCTCTACGATGTCTCAATTTGCTGCTTAATTTAAAAAATTGGGGGACTGTTAGAAAGTTGCTAAGAAGAATTAGTTTAAAAACATTTGGGACTATTTTCCCTCAAATATAATGATGCTTAAAATAGAAAAGTGCTTGAAATTATGAAGTTTTATATTTTAGCTTCCCATAGACTTTCAAATAAAACTTTCCGGTAAATGGCCATGACCCTGTTAACTAAGCAGAAGAATTCTCTGGATAGGAGCACAGATTATCTTGCCCAGTTTACAGCAGAAAAAACCAAGGCCAGGAAACATTAAGTGACATTCCCAAAGCCACACAGCTCATTAGTAGCAGAACTTGGACAGATCTCTTAGCTCCTAGCCTTCCCTGTCTTATTCTGGAGGAGCCTGATAAATATTGATTAGATATTGTCTGCTATGGACCTTGGACTTGGCAATGTGGCTGGTTTTAATCTCATAAATATGCCTCCAAACCTTGGGGGAATCCCTTGCTGATGTGTCTAATCTTTTGGCAGATAATTTGTTGGAAATCTCCTTGTTAATGTGATCTTTTGGATAGTCTTAACATTTTCTTAAGTTTTAGGGTTCAAATATTAGAGTATGTTTAAGAGCCTGGCAGCATTCACAGCAGACACAATATTAGCTACCAGGAACCTAATCAACCAGTAGCCAAAAGAGGCTGTGGTGAAATGCTATTCAAATGAAAGTTCTAAGCATCATTAAGAGGATGATTCATATAGAATTTGATTCACTGCACAGTTGATATCACTGATGGTCTGATAATTTTAGTATTTATATAAACTAGAATAAACGTCCTCCTGTCAATATCTACCTACTTTCAGATATATTATCCTGTTGTTTGGTTTCCTGCTCCTACTTGGCCTCCCAAACTCCCTACTCCCAAAGGAGGCCACATGGCACTAGCCTTGCCGTAGCTATTATGACACCTAAATTGTTAAATTTATAGAGTGGATTACAGTAGCTATTATGACACCTAAGTTGTTAAATTTATAGAGTGGATTACAGTAGCAGACAAAGAAAAATAATAATCAACCATGAAACACAAGTTTTACAATTCTGCATGTACTTGTTACAGAATTACTAATGGCTACATGGAATATTTTATGTCTCACAAATATGTGGCAAGAGAAATAAAAAAATGAAAAGATTTGGAGGGACAGTATTTGAAACCTAAGTATCCAAAGATGTTATTATTTTATTTTATTTTATTTTTTTTTAAAGATTTTATTTATTTATTTGAGAGAGAGAATGAGATAGAGAGAGCATGAGAGGGGGGAGGGTCAGAGGGAGAAGCAGACTCCCTGCTGAGCAGGGAGCCCGATGCGGGACTCGATCCTGGGACTCCAGGATCATGACCTGAGCCGAAGGCAGTCGCTTAACCAACTGAGCCACCCAGGTGCCCAAAGATGTTATTATTTTAAAAATTAAACAAATCTTATTAGTAAGTAATGACAGTGTAAGGGCTTTGATTTATAAATATCTAATAAAAGGTAAAAAGGGTATAATGTAAAATCTAAGGTTTATTTCAAATTATATTTCTATCATTTGTGGTTTCAAAGGTCATCCATTCTTCTGTTTTCTAGCATGTTTTAGACAAGTTTATCCCTTCTTTTAAAATGCCCCATTTCTAAAGATTTTCTGAGAGGGAGATTCCCTAATCATTTTGGTACTTATTCCAACCAATAGAGCTTAAAAATGTGTTCAAAGAATAAGGGAGTTGGAATTCAAACCCAGGGCTTCTATTTTCAGAACCCAAGGCTTCTGCAGAATGAGCATCATTCTCTTCTTAGGGGCTTTAGATAGACGGTGGTTGACAGACAATGGGCTCTTGCAGGCTCTGCCTGAGGCTTATGTCTTGACAAAACAACAAGCTACACTAGGTTTTAACGTTGCAATCTTGTGCTTTTTTTCTCTATTGCAGAATTGTGCCAGTGTTGAATAAATTCTTTTGGTTTAGGGTTTGCCTCCAACAAAGATTGGGATATGGGATGGAGGCATGGAATGGAGGATTATTAGTAATTTTCTATAAATTTTGTTGATCACTCTAATGGTCTTCTGAACCAGTCTCCAAAGACTTGCCTCAGATCCCAGGGAGAGGAGACTGTTATGGAAAGTGAGTTGAATAGAAGAAATATCCATATGAAAGCAGCATCCAAGGTTACATGGCATCGTTGCCTAGTAACAGAGTTCAACCAGGAATTGCAGCTGAATTGGAGAGCAGCTGTACCATCAGGACAGAATATATCACTGCAGGCCAGACTTCCTGGGTTCAGCTGAGCTGACAGGGCCACTGAGAGAAGCAATAGCTTTCACCGGAATACAAAGTACACACAGAGAGCTACTTGATGAAACAGCAGAGGAAATGGAGGATCGAAGTTGGAAAAGATGGTAGTCATAATCATATGGTGAAATCAAAGGAAAGAACCTGGCAACCTTCTTGAACTGGTGGAAGAGGCTTTCCAACTTGAATTCCCAGCTACTTTTGCTCTTTTTCTAGGCCAGAAGTTTTTTTTTGTGATTGTGATTATGATTAGTTATGCTGTCCTGGTTGGTGTGACCTGGAGAAATACAGCTTCTGTATTTATTTATGTACTAAACATAGTTCATTATCATTAGTTGAAGAGTTATTAACTGTTAGATATTTTGAATTCTATTACTGTTATTAATCTCGTAACTGTAATATTTTCTCGTGGCAAGAATCAGAAACTATTAAAAAAATAAGGTGGAATGATAGAAAAGAACAAAATAAAGCCAGATGATGAAATCAATGAAAATTCCTTTTCAGATAATCTGGGTAAATATTTGCCTATAGGCTCCACCTTGAAGTTTGACTGGAATGTCCTGAAATAAATAGTTGTGAGACACTTTACAGAGTTTGTATTTAGGTATTATTTGATATCAAAGGAATTCTAATAATTTGCATATCCAGAACCCTTTATTTCATTTTTGAATAGGAACACAGCTTTCGTAATTAGAAGAACGTCATAGCACACATTCAGTTCAGAGCGCCATTAACAAAAATTTTCTTAATTTTTTACTTCCTTGAACAAAGATCATGACTCTTCAAAGAGTGTTATGACCTATTTTTAATATATCTTATTAGTTTCCCTTTCAAAGAACATTTTGAAGTGTGTTAACTTGTGAGTACAAGGGCCCATTTCAATGTCATGAGACCCTTCCTCCCAGTAGATTACAAAGCAGTTCATGGAGGGGGAGGGGTTATGATTTGTCTTCATATCAAAAAGCATCATGCAATTGATCACTGAGGTGTATTAATTGCCTAGGTTCTGACTGCTGGTCTCCACCCTTATTTCTTCCTTCAGCAAATGACATGAGTCATATCTTAAAATTTTGAAACTGCATGCTTTTCTCCCCAAACATCTTGAATCCAGTATATTGGAAGATTGTGAACAAGAACCCGACCACTTATGGGCACATAAGATGATATCATTGAGTAATTTTTAAAAATGCTTCTGAATGACACCCTCACTCACCCTCATGATTCATTGCTTGAAGATTAAAATTTTACAAATGAATTACAAGCTTTGTGAGGCTATTATGGCCAATATCAAAGAGCTGAACCATCTGCTCAACTCTGTAAAATTTCAGAAAAATTTATATGACATGCTGTAAGAATGCCCTGCTGGTGGGATCCATGACAAAGCCTTCCATTGATGCTCTCAACAAAACAAAATTTAGTGTGTTTTATGGCCCAGAAAATTGTTCTGTTCAGGGAAACTGGTTTTGTTAATGCTTTAGAAATTAGAGGACAATTCCTAATGCAAATGCTGTTCACAATGGAAATGTACTCAGTAAAACCCAAGACCAGCTCATTGTAGGAAACCTGCAGGATGAGCTTAAACAGTCACTTGCTATTCAGCTCAGAAGTGTTGGATTAGCAGTCTACTTGAAACCAAAGTCAAGATTCTGGTATGGAAACTTCTGCAGAAAAGGAAGGACACCTTGAACAAATATGACATTCAAAAAACTTTAGAATAAAGTCTGAAAAATCAAACAGTGATATACAACATCTGCCATTTAGTGATCTTAATTATTCACATGTTCATATTCAGAGGGCCTAGGTTTGATGCCTCCACTTAACGCATTATGTAGAAACATATTAATTAATGAATGGAATAAGAGAAATACAGAGTAATATTCATTGAGTACTTTTCACACACCTGGCCTTGCTTTCTTCCACCCCCCCTCCCCTTTTTTGTTATACTGAATATCTTTTCCAGTGTCTTTAAGTTTTTTTGTTATTGAAGTATAGTTGACAAACAATGTTACATTATTTTTAGGTGCACAACATGAACCTAAACTTGCACAACAACTTTATGTCTTATGCTACGCTCATACTCACCACGAGTATAGCTACTGTCACCGTACAACACTATTATAATCCATTGACTATATTCCCTATGCTCTACCTTTCATCCCCATAACATTCATTCCAAAGCTGGAAGCCTGTATCTCTCATTCCCCTTCACTCATTTTACCCATCCCCGCCAACTTCTTCCCCTCTGGTAACCATCAGATTGTTCTCTGTATTTATGGGTCTGCTTTTTGTTTGTTCATGTTTGGTTTTTTAGATTCCACAAGTAAGTGAAATCTCTCTTTTTTTTTTTCTTTTTTTTATTCTTATGTTAATCCCCATACATTACATCATTAGTTTTAGATGTAGTGTTCCATGATTCATTGTTTGTGCATAACACCCAGTGCTCCATGCAGAATGTGCCCTCCTCAATACCCACCACCAGGCTAACCCATCCTCCCACCCCCTTCCCCTCTAGAACCCTCAGTTTGTTTTTCAGAGTCCATCATCTCTCATGGTTCGTCTACCCCTCCGATTTCCCCCGCTTCATTCTTCCCCTCCCGCTACCTTCTTCTTCTTCTTTTTTTTTTCTTAACATATATTGCATTATTTGTTTCAGAGGTACAGATCTGAGATTCAACAGTCTTGCACAATTCACAGCGCTTACCAGAGCACATACCCTCCCCAGTGTCTATCACCCAGTCACCCCATCCCTCCCACCCCACCCCCTACTCCAGCAACCCTCAGTTTGTTTCCTGCGATTAAGAATTCCTCATATCAGTGAGATCATATGATACATGTCTTTCTCTGTTTGACTTATTTCGCTCAACATAATACCCTCCAGTTCCATCCATGTCGTTACAAATGGCAAGATCTCATTCCTTTTGATGGCTGCATAATATTCCATTGTGTATATATACCACCTCTTCTTTATCCATTCATCTGTCGATGGACATCTTGGCTCTTTCCACAGTTTGGCTATTGTGGACATTGCTGCTATAAACATTGGGGTGCACGTACCCCTTCGGATCCCTACATTTGTATCTTTGGGGTAAATACCCAGTACTGCAATTGCTGGATCACATGGTGGCTCTATTTTCAACTTTTTGAGGAACCTCCATACTGTTTTCCAGAGTGGCTGCACCAGCTTGCATTCCCACCAACAGTGTAGGAGGGTTCCCCTTTCTCCGCATCCCCGCCAACATCTGTCGTTTCCTGACGTGTTAATTTTAGCCATTCTGACTGGTGCGAGGTGGTACCTCATTGAGGTTTTGATTTGGATTTCCCTGATGCCGAGCAATGTTGAACACTTTTTCATGTGTGTGTTGGCCATTTGGATGTCTTCTTTGGAAAAATGTCTGTTCGTGTCTTCTGCCCATTTCTTGATTGGATTCTTTGTTCTTTGGGTGTTGAGTTTGATGAGTTCTTTATAGGTTTTGGATACTAGCCCTTTATCTGATATGTCATTTACAAATATCTTCTCCCATTCTGTCAGTTGTCTTTTGGTTTTGTTGACTGTTTGCTTTGCAAAAGCTTTTTATCTTGATAAAGTCCCAATAGTTCATTTTTGCCCTTGCCTCCCTTGCCTTTGGTGATGTTTCTAGGAAGAAGTTGCTTCGGCTGAGGTCAAAGAGGTTGCTGCCTGTGTTCTCCTTTAGGATTTTGATGGACTCCCGTCTCACATTGAGGTCTTTCAACCATTTGGAGTCTATTTTTGTGTGTGGTGTAAGGAAATGGTCCGGTTTCATTCTTCTGCATGTGGCTATCCAATTTTCCCAACACCATTTGTTGAAGAGACTGTCTTTGTTCCATTGGACATTTTTTCCTGCTCTGTCAAAGATGAGTTGACCATAGAGTTGAGGGTCCATTTCTGGGCTCTCTATTCTGTTCCATTGATCTATGTGTCTGCTTTTGTGCCAGTACCATGCTGTCTTGATGATGACAGCTTTGTAATAGAGCTGGAAGTCCGGAATTGTGATGCCACCAGCTTTGCTTTTCTTTTTCAACATTCCTCTGGCTATGCGGGGTCTTTTCTGGTTCCATACAAATTTTAGGGTTATTTGTTCCATTTCTTTGAAAAAAGTGGATGGTATTTTGATGGGGATTGCACTGAATGTGTAGATTGCTCTAGGTAGCATTGACATCTTCACAATATTTGTTCTTCCAATCCATGAGCATGGAACATTTTTCCATTTCTTTGTGTCTTCCTCAATTTCTTTCATGAGTATTTTATAGTTTTCTGAGTACAGATCCTTTGTCTCTTTGGTTAGATTTATTCCTAGGTATCTTATGGTTTTGGGTGCAATTATAAATGGGATAGACTCCTTAATTTCTCTTTCTTCTGTCTTGTTGGTGTATAGGAATGCCACTGATTTCTGTGCATTGATTTTATATCCTGCCACTTTACTGAATTCCTGTATGAGTTCTAGCAGTTTTGGGGTGGAGTCTTTTGGGTTTTCCACATAAAGTATCATATCATCTGCAAAGAGTGAGAGTTTGACTTCTTCTTTGCTGATTTAGATGCCTTTTATTTCTTTTTGTTGTCTGATTGCTGTGGCTAGGACTTCCAATACTATGTTGAATAGCAGTGGTGATAGTGGACATCCCTGCCTTGTTCCTGACCTTCGGGGGAAAGCTCTCAGTTTTTCCCCATTGAGAATGATATTCACTGTAGGTTTTTCATAGATGGCTTTTATGATACTGAGGTATGTACCCTCTATGCCTATACTCTGAAGAGTTTTGATCAAGAAAGGATGCTGTACTTTGTCAAAAGCTTTTTCTGCGTCTATTGAGAGGATCATATGATTCTTGTTCTTTCTTTTGTTAATGTATTGTATCACGTTGATTGATTTGCGGATGTTGAACTAACCTTGCAGCCCAGGGATAAATCCCACTTGGTTGTGGTGAATATCCTTTTAATGTACTGTTGGATCCTCTTGGCTAGTATTTTGGTGAGAATTTTTGCATCCATGTTCATCAGGGATATTGGTCTGTAATTCTCCTTTTTGATGGGGTCTTTGTCTGGTTTTGGGATCAAGGTAATGCTGGCCTCATAAAATGAGTTTGGAAGTTTTCCTTCCATTTCTATTTTTTGGAACAGTTTCAGAAGACTAGGTATTAATTCTTCTTGAAATGTTTGGTAGAATTCCCCTGGGAAGCCATCTGTCCCTGGGCTTTTGTTTGTTGGGAGATTTTTGATGACTGCTTCAATTTCCTTAGTGGTTATAGGTCTGTTCAGGTTTTCCATTTCTTCCTGGTTCAGTTTTGGTAGTTGATACATCTCTAGGCGTGCATCCATTTCTTCCAGGTTATCTAATTTGCTGGCATAGAGTTGCTCATAATATGTTCTTATAATTGTTTGTATTTCTTTGGTGTTGGTTGTGATCTCTCCTCTTTCATTCATGATTTTGTTGATTTGGGTCATTTCTCTTTTCTTTTTGATAAGTCTGGACAGGGGTTTGTCAATCTTGTTAATTCTTTCAAAGAACCAGCTCCTAGTTTTGTTGATCTGTTCTACGGTTCTTTTAGTTTCTATTTCATTGATTTCTGCTCTGATCTTTATTATTTCTCTTCTCCTGCTGGGTTTAGGCTTTATTTGCTGTTCTTTCTCCGGCTCCTTTAGGTGTAGGGTTAGGTTGTGTACTTGAGACCTTTCTTGTTTCTTGAGAAAGGCTTGTATTGCTATATACTTTCCTCTTAGGACTGCCTTTGCTGCATCCCAAAGATTTTGAATAGTTGTGTTTTCATTTTCATTGGTTTCCATGTATTTTTTAAATTCTTCTTTAATTTCCTGGTTGACCCATTCATTCTTCAGTAGGATGCTCTTTAGCCTCCATGTATTTGAGTTCTTTCCGACTTTCCTCTTGTGATTGAGTTCTAGTTTCAAAGCATTGTGGTCTGAAAATAGGCAGGGAATGATCCCAATCTTTTGGTACCGGTTGAGACCTGATTTATGACCTAGGATGTGATCTATTCTGGAGAATGTTCCATGGGCACTAGAGAAGAATGTGTATTCCGTTGTTTTGGGGTGGAATGTTCTGAATAGGTCTGTGAAGTCCATTTGGTCCAGTGTGTCATTTAAAGTCTTTATATCCTTGTTGATCTTTTGCTTAGACGATCTGTCCATTTCAGTGAGGGGGGTGTTAAAGTCCCCCACTATTATTGTATTGTTGTCGATGTGTTTCTTTGCTTTTGTTATTAATTGCCTTATATAATTGGCTGCTCCCATGTTAGGGGCATAGATATTTACAATTGTTAGATCTTCTTGTTGGATAGACCCTTTAAGTAGGATATAATGTCCTTCCTCATCTCTTATTACAGTCTTTGGTTTGAAATCTAATTTGTCTGATATAAGGATTGCCACCCCAGCTTTCTTTTGGTGCCCATTAGCATGGTAAATGGTTTTCCACCCCCTCACTTTCAATCTGGGGGTGTCTTTGTGTCTAAAATGAGTCTCTTGCAGACAGCATATCGATGGGTCTTGTTTTTTAATCCAATCTGATAGCCTGTGTCTTTTGATTGGGGCATTGAGCCCATTTACATTCAGGGTAACTATTGAAAGATAGGAATTTAGTGCCATTGTATTGCCTGTAAGGTGACTGTTACCGTATATTGTCTGTGTTCCTTTCTGGTCTATGTTGCTTTTAGGCTCTCTCTTTGCTTAGAGGACCCCTTTCAAGATTTCTGGTAGGGCTGGTTTCGTGTTTGCAAATTCCTTTAGTTTTTGTTTGTCCTGGAAGCTTTTTATCTCTCCTTCAATTTTCAATGACAGCATAGCTGGATATAGTATTCTTGGCTGCCTATTTTTCTCATTTAGTGCTCTGAATATATCCTGCCATTCCTTTCTGGCCTGCCAGGTCTCTGTGGATAGGTCTGTTGCCAATCTAATGTTTCTACCATTGTAGGTTACATATCTCTTCTCCCGAGCTGCTTTCAGGATTTTCTCTTTGTCTATGAGACTCGTAAGTTTTACTATTACATGTCGGGGTGTTGACCTATTTTTATTGATTTTGAGAGGGGTTCTCTGTGCTTCCTGGATTTTCATGCCTGTTTCCTTCCCCAAATTAGGGAAGTTCTCTGCTATAATTTGCTCCATTATACCTTCTGCCCCTCTCTCTCTTTCTTCTTCTTCTGGGATCCCAATTATTCTAATGTTGTTTCATCTTATGGTATCGCTTATCTCTCGAATTCTGCCCTCGTGATCCAGTAGTTGTTTATCTCTCTTTTTCTCAGCGTCTTTATTTTCCATCATTTCATCTTCTATATTACTGATTCTCTCTTCTGCCTCATTTATCCTAGCAGTTAGCGCCCCCATTTTTGATTGCACCTCATTAATAGCCTTTTTGATTTCTACTTGGTTGGATTTTAGTTCTTTTACTTCTCCAGAAAGGGTTTCTCTAATAACTTCCATATTTTTTTCAAGCCCAGCTAGTATCTTTAAAGTGATGATTCTGAACTCTAGATCTGACATCATACTAATGTCCGTATTGAGTAGGTCCCTGGCAGGCGGTACTACCTCTTGTGCTTTTTGTTGAGGTGATTTTTTCTGTCTTGTCATTTTGTGTAGAGGAGAATAGATTAATGAGAGAACAGAATGCTAGCAGAGTAACCACGTCCCCAGAAAATATACTCTAAACCAATCAGAAAAGACCTGAAGCAGTGGAAAAAGAAACGGAAAGAGAGAAAAAAGAAAAAGAAAAAGATAAAAACTAATAAAAACAAACAAAACAAAACAACAACAACAAAAAAAACCAGAATGTGATCAAATATGATCAGGCTGGTATATAGATCAGTGCCACACACTAGATTTGGGGTGTATTTTGGCTGTTAGAAGAAAGTGCCTCCCAAAAATTTAAAGAAAGAAAAACTTATATATGTACAAAAATAAGGGTTGATATGATGAAGGGATGGAATATGACTTCAAAGATGGAAATTATAAAAAAATTTATAAAAGGACTTGATAAGTTGTTTGAAAAGAGAAAGAAGAGGATTTAAAAAAAGAGAAAAAAGAAAAAAGAAAAAAAAGGGAGAGGATGTGATCAGGCAGGGGAGTAGAAAAAAACCATATACTAGAGATTTAGGGCATATTTTAATCTGTTAGAAGAAACTATCTCAAAATTTTAAAGGGAGAACAACTTATATATATATGCCAAAAATACGGGTAACTACTATGAAGGGATAGAATATGACTCTAAAAATGAAAAATAAAAATATTTTTTAAAAAAAAGGGATTGATAAAATGTTGGTTGAAAAAGGGAAAAAGAAAAATTCAAAAAAAAGAAAAAAGAAAAAAGACAGTTAAAAAAAATTAACTTTGAAAGACTAAAGAATCATGGTAAAAAAGCCATGAATTCTATGTGCAGTAGTCCCCTAGAGCTGGAGTTCTGCCGTTCTCACTGATGGGTAAACTTGGTCTTGGCTGGCTGTTCTCGCTGATCTTCTGGGGAGGGGCCTGTTGCCGTGGTTTCCAAATGTCTTTGCCGGAGGCAGAATTGCCCCGCCCTTGCCCCCTCCCAGCTAAGTAATCTGCTCGGGTTTGCTCTCTGGGGCTTTTGTTCCCTGCGAGCTTTCCGTACAGCTTTGGAGGCAGAGAGTGAAAATGGTGGCCTCCCAATCTCCGGCACGGAGGAGCCGAGAACTCGGGGCCCGCTCCTCACTGCGCCCCCAGAGAAAAGCCGTCAGTCACTCCCATCTCCCCGGTCTCCGGCCGCACTCCGTGCTCACCCGGCCTGTGACCGCGCATTTCTATCTCTGGCCCCCGACCCTGGGTGGAGTCTCTAAACCCAGTAGATCCCTGCGGTGCACTCCCGCGCGGCTCCTCCCGGGGGAGGAAGGTGAGTCTCCCCGGATCTGCCGCTTGTTGGGTCCCTGCTGGAGGAGCAGGGGCCCGACTGTGCCGTGGATCACAGTTTCTGGCAACCCCGAGCTGAGAGCCCGCGCCTGGGCTCCCCCTCTGCAGCCGGCTTCCCTGCTCCGATACCTGGGAGCTCTGCCACACTCAGGCACCCCCGGTCTTTCTGTGACCCCAAGGGTCCTGAGACCACACTGTCCCGGAGGGTTCCACCCCCCGCTTAGCCACCAGAGTGACGTCCCTCAGTGGAGCAGACTTTTAAAAGTTCCGATTTTGTGTTCCGCGGCTCTATCACTTGCCAAAAGCAGCCAACCGAGGCCCCTCCCCCGCCGTCTATCCTCCCGAATATCGCCTCGGATTCACTTCTCCGCACGTCCTACCTTCCAGAAAGTGGTCGCTTTTCTGATGAGAGAGTTGTTGCTCTTCTTTTCTTCGATCTCCTGTTGAGTCTGTAGGTGTTCAGAATGGTTTGATCCCTATCCAGCTCAATTCCTGAGAGGAGACGAAATCCAGGTCTCCTACTCCTCTGCCATCTTGCTCCGCCCCCCAGTGAAATCTCTTTTTTATCCATTTGTCTATCACTGGAAAGTTGGGTTGCTTCCATACCTTGGCTATTGTAAATACTGCTTCAATAAACATAGGGGTACATGTATCTTTTCAAATTAGTGTTTTTTTTTTCTTTGGGTAAATACCTAGTAATGGAATTATGGGATCATGTGTACCTCTATTTTAAATTTTTGAGGAACCTACATACTGTTTTCCATAGTAGCTGCACAAATTTATGTTCCCACCAACAGTGCATAAATATTACTTTTTCTCCACATCTCCCACATCCAACACTTGTTATTTCTTGTCTTTTTGATTCTGGCCATTCTGACTTGTGTGAGGTGATATCCCACTGTGGTTTTGATTTGCATTCTCTGCTGATTAATGATGTTGAGCATCTTTTCCTGTGCCTTTTGACCATCTGGATGTCTTTGGGAAAATGTCTATTCATGTCCTCTGCCCATTTTATATTCAGATTATTTGCTTGTTTGGTGTTGAGTTGTGTGAATTCTTCCTACATTTTGTATATTAAACCCTTATTGGATATATCATTTGCAAATATCTTCGCCTATTCAGTAGTTTGATCCTTTGTTTTGTTGATGGTTGCTTCCACATGTAAAAGCTTTTTATTTTGATATAGGCCCAATAATTTATTTTTGCTTTTGTTTTCCTTGCTTCAGCAGACATCCTTAGAAAAATGTTGCTAAAGATAATGTCAAAGAGATAACTACCTTTGTTTTCTTCTAGGAGTTTAATGGTTTCAGGATTCACATTTAGGTCTTTAATCCATTTTGAGTTCATTGTTTGTGTATGGTGTAAGAATGTAGTCCAGTTTCATTCTTTTGTGTGTAGCTGTCCAGTGTTCCCAATACCATTTGTTGAAGAAGCTGTCTTTTCCCTGTTGTACTTCCTTGCCTCCTTTGTCAAAGATTAACTGACTTTATAAGCATGGATTTATTTCTGGGCTCTCAATCTTCTTTCATTGAAGATTCATTTGTTTTTGTGCTAGGTCCATATTGTGTGATTATTATAGCTTTGTAATATATCTTGAAATCTGGGATTATAATACGTCCAGCTTTGTTCTTCTTCCTCAAAATTGCTTTGGCTAATTGGGTCTTTTGTGGTGCCATATAAATTTTAGTATTATTTGTTCTAGGTCTGTAAAAAATGCTTTTGGTATTTTGATAGGGATTGCATTGGTTCTATAGATTGCTTTGGGTAGTGTGGACCTTTTAACAATATTAATTCTTCCAATCCATGAGTGTAGAATATCTTTCTATTTTGTGTCATCTTCAATTTCTTTCATCAGTACTTTATAGTTTTCAGGCTACAGGCCTTTCACCACCTTGGTTGAGTTTATTTCTAGGTATTTTATTGTTTTTGGTACAATTGTAGGTGGGATTATTTTTTTAGTTTCTCTTTCTGCTACTTCATTATTAGTGTATAGAAATGCAACTGGTTTCTGGGTATTAATTTTGTATCCTGCAACTTTACTGAATTCATGAATGTATCAGTTCTAGCAGTTTTTTGGTAATCTTTTAGATTTTCTACATGGAATATCTTGTCATCTGCAAATAGTGAAAGTTTTACTTCGTCCTTGCTGATCTGGGTGCCTTTTATTTCTTTTTGTTGTCTGAGTGCTGTGGCTAGGACTTCCAGTACTATGTTAAATAACAGTGGTGAGAGTGAACATCCCTATCTTGTTCCTGACTGTAGAGGAAAAACTGAGAGTTTTTCCCCATTGAATATGATGTTTGCTGTGGGTTTTTCTTATATGGCCTTTATTATTTTGAGGTATGTTGCCTTTAAAACTACTTTGTTGGGAGCTTTTATCATGAATGCATATTGTACTTTGTCAAATGCTTTTTCTAGTGTCTGTTGAAACGATCATATGGTTCTTACCCTTTTCCTTATTGATGTGATGTATCACATTGATTGATTTGCAAATACTGAAACACCCTTGCAACCCAGGAATAAATCCCACTTGATTGTGGTGAATTATTTTTTTAATGTACTGTTGGATTCAGTTTACTAGTATTTTATTGAAGACTTTTGCATCTATGTTTACCAAAAATATTGGCCTATAGTTTTTTTCTTTTCTCTTTTCTTTCCCCTCCCTGCCTCCCACCCACTTCCTTCCTTCCTCCCTCCCTCTTTCCCTCTCTCTCTCCCTCTTTCTTTCTCTTCTTCTTCTTTTTTTTTTTTTTGAAGATTTTATTTATTTATTTGACAGAGACAGAGATAGCAAGAGCAGGAACACAAGCAGGGAGAGTGGGAGAGGGAGAAGCAGGCTTCCCACCGAGCAGGGAGCCCAATGTGGGACTTGATCCCAGGACCCTGGGATCATGACCTGAGCCGAAGGCAGACACTTAACAACTGAGCCACCCAGGCACCCTTTTCTCTTCTTTTCTTTTCTTTTCTTTCTGGTAATCTTTCATTTTGGTATCAGGGTAATGCTGGCACTACTGAATATATTTGGAAGCTTTCTTTCCTTTTCTGTTTTTTGGGGAATAGTTTAAGGAGAATGGGTATTAACACTTCTTTAAATGTTTAGTAGAATTTACCTGTGAATCCATCTGGTCTTGGACTTTTGTTTGTTGGGGCCTTTTTGATTACTGATTCAATTTTGCTACTAGTAAGTGGTATGTTCAGATTTCGTATTTCTTCCTGATTTAGTTTTGGAAGACTGTATGTTTCTAGGAATTTATCCATTTTTTCTAGGTTGTTCAGCTTGTTAACATATTTTTCATAGTAGTCTTTCATAATTCTTTGAATTTCTGTGGAGTTTGTTGTTATTTCTCCTTTTCATTTCTGACTTTGAGTTCTCTCGTTTTTCTTGATGAGTCTGGCTAAAGATTTATCAATTTTGCTTATCTTTCCAAAGAACCAGTTCTTGGACTCATTGATCTTTTCTATTTTTTGTCACTTTTTCATTATTTCAACTGTTATCTTTATTATTTTTTCTTCCTACTAACATTGGACTTTGTTCTTGTTTTTCTTGATCCTTTAGGTGTAAAGTTAGTTTAAGTTTTCTTATTTCTTGCTATAAATTTCTCTCATCAAATTGCTTCTGCGGTATCCCAAAGATTTTGGATCATTGTGTTTCCATGTTCATTTTTTTCCATGTAATTTTTAGTTTTCTTTTTGATTTCCCTGTTGACCCATTTGTTCTTTAGTAACATGTTTTTTGCCTTTGTGTGTTTGGGGTTTTTCTTTTTGTGTGTGTGTGTCCATTTTTTTTTCCTGTAATTGGTTTCTAGTTTCATACTGTTGTGGTCAGAAGAGATGCTTGATATGATTTCAGTTTTCTTAAATTTATTGAGACTTGTTTCGTGGCCTAACATCTATACTGGAGAATGCTCCATGTGCACTCAAAGAAAAGAATGTGCATTTTTCTGTTTTGGGATGGACTGTTCTGTATATATCTGTTTAGTCCATCTTGTCTAAGGTGTTTTTAAAGCCATTGTTTCTTTGTTGATTTTCTGTCTGGATGATCTAGCCACTGATGTAAGTGGGGTCTTAAAATTCCCTATTATTGTAATTCCCGTCAATTTCTCGCTTTATGTCTGTTAATATTTGCTTTATGTATTGAAGTCTTCCAATGTTGTATGCATAAATATTTATAATTGTTATGTTCTCTTATTGGATTGATCTCTTTATCATTATGTAGTAATCTTTGTCTCTTGCTACGGTCTTTGTTTTAACGTCTATTTTCTCTGACATAAGTATTTCTTGCTTGTTTTTTTTTTTTTTTTTCCCATTTGGATTTACATGGAATATCTCTTTCCATCCCTTTACTTTTAGTCTGTGTGTGCCTTTAGGTCTTAAGCAAATCTTTTGTAAGCACTATCTAGATGGGTCTTGGTTTTCTGTCCATTCAGTCACCTTCTGTCTTTTGATTGGAGGCTTTAGTTCATTTACATTGGAGTAATTATTGATAGGTATGTACTGATTGCCATTTTGTTCCTTGTTTTCTGGTTGTTTTTATAGTTCTTCTCTTTTCCTTTCTTTTTGTCTTGTTTGCCTCTGTTGTAGTTTGATGGCCTTCTTTAGTGTTATGCTTGGACTCCTTTCTCTTTAAATTTTGTGTATCTATTACAGATTTTTGGCTTGTGGTTAGCATTGGGTTCATATATAACATTTTATGTGTATAGCAGTCTGTATGAAGTTGATGGTTGCTTAAGTTTGAACACATTTTAAAAGCACTAAAATTTTACTCCCTTCCACGTTTTTATGTATATTATGTCCTGATTTTACATCTTTCAATTTTTTGTATCCCTTAACTAATTTTTGTAGATATAATTGATTTTACTATTTTGTGTTTTAATCTCCATATGCTTTACAAGTGACTAATCTACTACCTTTACTATTTGTTTGCTTTTATCTGTAAAAATTTTCCTTTCATGATTTTCTTCTAGTTATGGTCTTTTCTTTCCACTTAAAGAATTCCCTGTAACATTTCTTGTAAGACTGGTTTAGTAGAGATGAACTCCTTTAACTTTTGTTTCTGGGAAACTCCTATGTCTCCTTCAATTCTGAAACGATAATCTTGATGGGTAGAGTATTCTTGGTTATGGGTTTTTTCCTTTCAGCACTTTGAATATATCATACCACTCTCTTCTGACCTTCAAAGTTTCTGCTGAAAATCCACTGATAGCCTTATAGGGTTTCCTTGTATATAACTTTTTTGATGCTGCTTTTAAGATTCTCTCTTTATCATTAATTTTTGCCACTTTAATTATTATATGTCTTAGTGTGGATTTCATTGGTTCATCTTGTATTGAGCTGTCTGTGCTTCCTGGACCTGGATGTCTGTTTCCTTCCCCAGATTAGGGAAATTTTCAGCTATTTTTTTTTTTTCCAAATAAGTTTTCTGCTCCCTTCTCTCTCTTCTCCTTCTGGGGTCCCAGTAATGCAAATGTTATTACATTTGATGATGTTACAGAGACCCATTTACCTATTCTCAATTTTTATTATTCTTTTTTCTTCTTGCTGTTCAGCTTGGTTGCTTTCCATTACCCTGTCTTCCAGATTTCTGATCCATCCATCTGCATCCTTTAATCTGCTGTTGATCCTCTTTGCTGTGTTTTTAAAATTTAAGTTATTGAATTCTTTACCTCTGACTGGTTCTTTTTTATATTTTCTAACCTGTTTTTGGAAGTTCTCACTGAGTTCATCCCCTCTTTTCAAATCCAGTGAGTATTTTTATGACCATTGCTTTGAACTCTTTATCAGGCATGTTGCTTATCTCCATTTTGTTTAGCTCTTTTTCTGTGACTTTGTCTTGTTCTTTCATTTGAGATATATTCTTTTGTCTCTTCATTTTGCCTAATTCTGTATTTATTTCCATGTATTAGGTAGGTCAGCTATATCTCCTAGTCTTGAAAATAGTGGCCTTAAGTAGAAGAGATCCTGTGGAGCCTTATACTACAGTCCCCCCTTGTCAGCAGAACCATGTTCTCCAGGAGTGTCCCTTGTGTGGGCTGCATGTGCCCTCCTGTTGTGGCAGATTGTTGTGGGCATTTAGTCGATGGGGCTGAGCCTCAGCCCAACTGGCTGCAATGACTCTCACCTGCTATGAATGCATGGGGCAGGCTTGCTCCCTGTGCTATTGGGAGGCCTAGTTGCAACCACAAGGGTGGGTGGGGCTGGCAGTCAGCTTACCTGTCTGCAGTTAGCCTCTGTTATAGTTGGAGGTATCTGGAAGGGCAGGGCTTGCTTCCTGCACAACCAGCTAAGAGGCCCAGCTGCAGGAACTGTGCAGTGCTGGTGTTTAGGGTTATCTTCCCACCTCCCCAGGGGAAAAGTTACTTTGTAGTGGTGCTGGTCCTGGCTGGGGCTGCCAGTCAAGTGTGGCAGAGCAGGAGATACTTTAGAAGAGTGCCTGCCAGGGCAGACAGGTTGGGTGGTGTGAGTCTGCTTGGGAATACTGGGGCAAGTACATGGTACTCTCAAGGGAGATGCAGAATGTTAAAACTGGTTCCCACAAGCACCCAGCTTTCTAGGCTGGGGGAAGGGAAAAAAAATGGTACTTTTGTTTCAGGAGAAATCTTCAGATCCCTGACCCTACAGCACCATGTGCTAAGATTAGTCAATAAATTTTCTTCACATAAACCCCAGGTACTTTTCAAACTTCTGCTTCTATGCTGTGTTTTATGCTCCATTATTTAATATGCTGGCTTTTTAAGGGCCAGGACTCAGTTTCCTATCTCCCTCCAGCTCTCCTGGAGTTCAGCCCCAATGATTTTCAAAGCCAGAAGTTATGGGGACTCTTCTTTCCAATGCAGGTCCCCAGGGCCTGGGATGCTTAGTGTGGGGTCTGATTCCTTTGCTCCTCCATGCTTGTGATATCTCTCCCATTTGTAGTTAGTTAGGCTGGGGATTTGGTTCCTGATCACGTCTCTGCCCCTCCTACCCTTTTTGATGTGGCCTTCTGTCTGTGACTCTCTGTGGAAATCTGTTCTGCCAGCCTTCAGGTTGTTTTCAGAGTTCGTTGCTTTAGATGTAGTTGTTGCCTCAGTGTGTCCCTGGGACAAAGTGAGCTCAGAATCCTTGTACTTTTGTTTCCCTCCCAAACTGCCCCTACTGTTTTTAAAATCTGGAAAATAAAATTAAGAAAAAAAAAAATGAAGAAACAATTTTGTTTTCCTGTTAGGACTTCCCCCAAATGCAAAGTACTGCTAAGGAATAAGAAGTCTCAAATTGCAGATGAAAAATTTACTCCAGCTCCAAATGGCTAAGGCAAAGGCTCCAAACATGGAAGTGAAGGAAATAGCATAGTTTTATTTTGATGTACAGTTGGAATAGAGAATAAAAGAAAATATCACTGTAATGGAGCAAAACATAATGAATCTGGAGGATAAATCTGGACATTAAAAGTTATTGGATAGCACACTCTCAGCCACTCCTTTGGAGGAGTGATCACAACACTACACAGAGAAACTAATAGGTTACCCCATGTCTTGTTAAAGTGCGTGGGTTTTGGATTTGCCAGAGGCCCTTGCGATTTGATCGTAAGTGCCCTCTTTCTTTACATTGTTGTCATTGGGGGCACCTGGGTGGCTCAGTCGGCTAAGTGTCCGACTCTTGAGTTTGGCTCAGGTCATGATCCCAGGGTCATGAGATCGAGCTCCTCATTGGGCTCTGCACGGGGTGTGGAGCCTGCTTACGATTCTCTCTCTCCCTCTCTGTTTGCTCCTCCCTCCCTCTCTCATAATAAAATAAGAAAAAAAAAATGGTTGCCATTTGTTCTCTGTAGCTCTTTCTATTTACATATTAGAATAAGCAAGGTTTAGAAAGATAATGCCATCCTTACCCATGACATTAAACCTCTCTTTTTTTATTTTTCTACTTATTTCCCTTGTCCTTTACTAAGACAAAATCTCCTCAATTGAAATACTGTTTTTTTAAAAAAAAGAATTAAAACACCACTAGTTTAGATTACTTTAAATCTTCGTATAATTTCACATTCATTGTCTTAGTAACTGGCAAATTAAATTAAATTGATATTATTTAAGCTTTTTAAAGATACATAAGCTATGAAAAGATAAATGTCTTGTACATCTGAAATGTGATGGAGCAAGAATTATAATTCCACTAAGGCCTTTGGCCCTAGGATAGTTCTATTTCCTATAGGAGAATGCTTTTGTGGCATGATTCCTTAAGGCCTAAGAAATAAAATGCAATCAGTTAGGAGGTGTTTTTACTTAAGACAAACAGAGAAAATACCCACATATCTTGTGCATATACTGGAAAAATTTAAAATGTAGATCACTTGTTTCAATGGAGTGAAACAGACTTTGAGGTCTTGCTTCTTAGACTGGGACAGGGTGCCTACTACTTAGGCTATATTGGGGGAGTTACATGTAATGTTGGAATTTCAGTTACTTCAAAATGTTCTTGGCATAGGTCTTTTTCTTGAAAGATATTGAATCCTTTTTTCTTTATCTTTCATTCATGAAAAAATAAATACTAAATATTGTACTAGATGCCTTTCATGAGTGAACAGACTCATGAAACTACATTTCTCACCTCCCTTGTTTTCCCAAAGGAAAGCAAAGCTATATTCTCATAAAATATTCTTTATAATTTAAGTTCTTACTTTAATATTGTCATTTTACGCCTCATACTTACACCTGCATTTTAATAAATGCAAAACAATGTGCATTTCCTGGTGTGTCTCTGGGGATATGTGTTTTAATCCTTTTGTTATTTTGCACTGATTTAGAGCCTCTTCTCTGGGCCATTTGTGCTGTCATAAGTTGTGTCTTTAAGTGATGGCATTATTATCATGAAGAAGAATAATGTTTCTGTTAATGCCTATGTCATTATTTAAAAGGATAATTATAATAATTCTTCATGAGACTACTTCACAACATGAGGTAGGTGAGAAAGAGGTATTTTAGATGATTCTCTCAGCAGGTCAGGAAAATGGAGATACTTGTACTTTGGTGCCTTCCCATGCCCCTAGCTACAGATGAGATGTGAAGGAGTGACCAGCAATCATTGACTTAGTGATGATGTGTAAAATGTTTCCTGCTCAGGATGGTTTCCATGGTTTCAAGACAGGTCACTAAGTTAGGCTCGGCCCCTCTATTTTGGCCTGGACATGGCATCTTCATTTCTGGGGAAGCCATTTTGGCCCCTAATATCACTATTTCTCTTCAAAAAGCAACTGATACAATTGAACTGAGATGACTGGCAGAGTATAGTCATAAATCAGTTCTGATTTTGTCTCCCTCTGTCCTTTTAAATGTAGTCTGTGGGATTAGTTTTTCCCATCAGTGTATGAAGAAGCTCCATGACCTTTCTGGTTACTTTTAGGCAATATGATTTCCTGGTAAACTCAGGTCACAGAAAACTACCTCAGTTTAGTAATTTAATTGTCAGTTGCATGAATTAAAAACTTCAATTTTGAGTTAAAGTTGATGCTTCTTTCTGTCTGGCAGGTCAGTGGGAAACCTGAAGTTGAAGTGGCATAGGGAGGTTTTATTACCTAATCATCTACTCCTTCTCCAGCTCACTGGCAGAGGTGTCTAGCTCTTCAGGGGTTGGGAGTAGGGAGGAAGCTATGGTAAGAAAGGCAGCAAGGATGTTACTTCCCAGCTCCTTGTGTTGTGATCTAGTATCGTGGCAGATGTTTACAGCTGACTCTTCTGTGGGTGCTTTTGTGAGTTTTCTGTACTTTCCTGTACTATCTCAAGCAGGGGTCAGTTTGCTCTCTCCTATATGGCTAGTAAATGTGTCTTCTCCTAGTAGCAAATAATCTCTTACCACTTTTTGGCACAAGCCATGAATTTTACCTAGTGCCTGATGAATGTGTGATAATCAACTGAAGACAAAGAAACAGTATGTTAAACTGGGCTGGTTAGTCATTTTAGGGGAATAGCGTATGCTGCTGGGAAGTACGGGGCAGAAGAAAGTGCAGACTGACACAATGATAAAATAATATTGATATTTCAAGTAGACAGGAGCAGAAATGATGGGATTGAAGTCACTCACAAGGGGAAAAAGAAAAAGGGAAATAAGAAAGAAGAGTATAAAGACAGAAGCTGTGTTGCCAAATGAAAAAAGAGCTTGCATGTGATGTGAGGATTGTCTGTGAATCAGAAACTGTTGAAATGTAAAAGAGGAAGTTATACAAGCATATTGTACTTGCAGTTAGGCAGAAAATAATTTCACAACAACATATGACTTAGCAGGATTAAACAGCTCAAAATGTCTTGGCCCAAATGCTCTGAAGATTTAGGTAGTCATTAAAACAGGAAAGAAAAAGAGTCAATGGTCATCATTACTCTTTTATAAGAGAAGCTTTATATGCTTCTTTTAAAAGGAGGGACATATAAGTTATAAACAGAAATTAAATGGTTGAAATAAGGGTTTAATTTAAAGGCAATAAGACCATTAATATGCTCACTAAATACCAGCTGGCTATTAGAAACCTATTTAATGATATTTACCAACCACTAAAACCACCATGTCTATCTGTTAAGTAGCCATTAAATATCAATAATTTTGTTTGTTATGGAAAATACAGCTAAACTATTCCAACACAGTAGGAAAACAATAAGTAATAATTATAAGTAATATTTGTTGGGTGTTTATTATAAGCCAGCGACTGTTCTATAAACTTCTTGAGCATGATCTCTTTTAGTACTCACAAGGCTATAAAATCAGTATTATTGTGTCCTCCACAGTTGGGGGAACTGAGGCCTGGAAAGAGTAATTAATTTGCCTAAGGTCTCAGAGCTGGTCAGTGGTGCAACGCACAAACTCAGCAGACTCCAGAACCCAGTTTCTACCAGTAAGTTACCCAGTGGCACCTGCTATAAACAATATCCAGGAGTCTTAGGGCAGATCTAATAATGGCAGCCTTACGAGTTAGAGGCTGGGTGATCTGATTTTCAGCCCAGACCTTCCTGTGGCCGTTGCCATGCTGGTTGGTAGGAGTCAGACTATCAGTTCAAAGTACCGCAAGGGTGTCATCTGTGACAAGCCCTTGTTATCACTTCTTACACTTTCAGTTGGATCAGGTATTAGAGATAGGAAAGCAGGACTCCTGAGGTTTCAACCCTCCTCACTCTTTGTCTCAGGTTTTATGTTTTTTTATCACCTGCAGTGTCTCAAACCCATCTTCTCTTTGTTCACCATCCACAGCTCTCCCTTGTCCTACTGCATTACCTCCCTTTGTATCTTCCATTTTGTTTGCTGCCCACAGGGGTGGGGTGGGGGCTGGGCAATGGTATAGGGAAGAGCTTGTCTCAAAGATGCACTAATTCCTGAGAGCAGGGTCTAAGTGTTTGCAGAAGTCTCAAAATATGCACGCAGACTACCTGAAGGTTTTGCTTCTGTGGTATTGTATTACATTTCACATTTTGGGGGCAAATAGTGAATGATGAAAGCTTAACAAACTCTGAAAAGGAATGTTGTGCTCATATAATTGTTGCTTGTCAAAACCACATTTAATAAATATAGCCCATAGCAGGATTTAATTCTCTGCAACACAGTAAATAATTAATCTTCTAAATTTATTGTTGACTGGTAATGAATACATACCAAGCCTATTACTCGTTCTAAATTCTTGCCCAGTATGTCCATTTGTTTCCTTATTTCCTTTTTATTTTCCCTAATTTTTAAAAGTTGAAATTAATATCATTTCATACTGCTCTGTAATGATTCTAAAAACTCATTTTACCCACTAGAGTTTACCTACAAACAAAGGTTTTGAATAATCAAATCATAGCCATCTCTTTATCTTTCATTAGGTAAGTTTTAGATTATGCCCTCAGGTTAAGAATTGCATCATTTGTACCTCGATACAGTGCCAACCACGTTGTTTCCTTTTACAACTAAACAGTAACCTTAGTAACAACATATTGGAGAGCCTATTGGCTTTAATTAACATATACTTTTAAGGAAATAATTATGAATTCACACTAGACTACGTGGGAGTTGCAAGTCTGGAAAAGATATAGCAAGACCATTAAGTAAGATAGTCAGCTACATATATTTTGCTGAAATAAAATACATGAGTCTAGAAATAGCATATGGTGGATGACACCACATGGCATGTATGAGAGTGCCCCGTGTGACAGATTCCACAGTCACCCTTTGTGAACCCATTCCGCTGTCTGATCTTGAAGTTTGAAGAAAACTCTTTGCGAGTAATTTGTATCTACCTTGATTCGATTTAGGGGTGTTTCGTCTTATGTCTTTCCATCCGTATGGGAAGGAAAAACAGCTGATTCTTCAAAGAATGCTTTCATTGGCCTGAGAACTCTTAAGTCAGGTTTGTACTTCTTTCTCTAAAGATATTAAATATCTGTTGTTACTCATAGTTGCTGGTGGACTTGTTTCCCAAACACATACACATGAGGCTGCATAATGCAATATGTGACATAATCTTCACACATGGGTCATGTACATAAGTGGCCATGTTACCAATATTTTCTGTTACCTGTAATGTGCTGACTTTACAAGATTTTCGACCCTAGGTTGTAATTTCCTAATTGTCAAAAATCCAGCAGCAGGTGATACTAGAGAACTGAAACAGTGGTGGTGATGGAACTAACATAGCTCTGTCAAAGAAGAAATAAGGTTTCTTCTTTACAGTGCAGACTGTGGGTATTTTGTAGATCTGGTTGATTACCAGCCCACAAGCATCATGCTTACTCTCTACAGCTTTCCGGTCCAGTGAGGTGGCTACAAGCCACATGTGGCTGAGTTTAAATCAATTAAAATAAAATAAAAAATTCAGTTCTGTAGTCACAATAGCTACATTTCATGTACTCAGTAACTACATGTGGCTAAGGGCTGCAGTGTTGGACAGCATGGCTCTAGAACATTTACAACACTGTAGAAAGTTCTAATGGATGGTGCTCCTTAGCGTAAAGCTGCCCCGATCTCACGCCTACGTGCTCTTAGTGACACAGTAAAGTACCTTTCAAAGATTTGTGACAATAATCTTAGCTTGTTGAACACATAGTAAAAGCATCTTGGGAGTTGGTGAAACAATATCTACCCCATACACATATTCTTCACAGTAGGGTAGGACTTAACGCAAGAGGGACTTGGGGGGGGGGTCTCTCTCTGGTCTCAGAAAATAGTCCTCTTTACCAACTTGGCTGCTTACTCATATGTTATTTCTCTCATTAGGAATTAGGAAAAGCCATTGAGTTTTTCACTTTTCTTGCCTTGTATTTTCATCATTACCTTTTTTGATGAAGTACTTTCCCAAATACTATTAGAGAACATTTGTGACTTCTGTAATAAGGAAGTGTGATGTTGTTTTTATCTGTCAGTTGAACAAAGTTCCAGGTTCTTAAGCTGATTTCTGTGATTTCAAACCCTTCTCAATTTCTTTATAATCCTTTAAATGTATCAACCAAATAGTGGAGTTTTTACAGATTCTAAGGTAGCATAATATTAATAGAGAATGACCTCACTGTTTTTGCTTATGCATTCCTGCATGTATGTATTAATTTCAGTGTTTTATTTTAAAAGCAAATGTTAAAACTGTTTATAGGTGCTTTTCTTCCTTTCATATTTGGTGACATGGTCCCCACTGGTACCATGGCATGCTCTGTATTGATCATGATACTAAGATTAAGATTTCACATGAACATTTAGAAGGAAAAATGTAAACCGTTGTTTGTCAAATGAGTTACTTCTGAGATTTCAGGCTCACATATTTTTCTTTCTTTTTCAGCCTTGGCCTTAATGAGTTTCCCTATATAATTAGTAAATGATTCAGACCTAAATATATTACTGTTACTCAAAGGAAAGCAGTCTGCTCAAGAATTACTTAATTTTTTTAAAGATAATATTTAAGAGGGGGGAATTATAAAGAGATATAGATCTTTGATGTTTCTTTAAGGTACTAGAGTTTACTGTTTGAAATCAAGATGAAAATATAGCTGTATTAACTTGGCTCTTTATTAGCCTTCATCTCTGCCTATCACTTCCAAGGTCTATTTTCTTTCTTGTCTCCTCAGGTTGGTGAACTGGTTCACCTCAGGTTCAACCTGGTGAACAGGTTGTGACAAATGTTAGGGGTTTATTTAAATCCCTTAAAACTTTTCTCCATGAAGATATGGTTCCTCTGTAGATCTTTAGCTACTGTTTACATCTGGCTAAAGCGTCCTGGCTTCTGGGATCCCAGTGGGGTGAAAAGATGAAGTGGCTGAGGGCAGTTGCATCGTGCATTACATTATCACCTGTCACTATTTCTTAAGTTTTTTGTAAGAACAAGATGGCCCTCCCCACTCAGGCCAAGACCTTGATCACTGGCCAGATGCCCAGGAGCTTGTTTGACCTCATTAAAATTGAACGATCATGTTAATGTTTGGGTCTGAGGTCAAACCTCTTAGAGCTGTTTAAAATTTCTGAGGATATTATCATAAGATTTGGTTTGTGATCTTTTCTTAGTATTTTCTAGCAGATCAGTCTGAATAGAAATAGACCAAGAGGGAATTAGATCTGGAAATTGGTATTAAAGGCAAAACATGTGCTACAAAAAATACAGCCAACACAGGGCCACTTAGCTCACTTTTTTTCCTCTAAAAAAACAATTTGTGATGTAAAAACCTAGAAAATATAATATTTAAAAATTATAATTAAATGGAAACTTGTGAACTATAGAAGTATGATGGCATTAGCTGGCCAGAGAGGCGAATGATTATAGTTGGTTTTATTGTCAGGGAGTAGGAATTGGGGTCCTGATGGATTCTACCAGATACTATGCTAACTCAGTTGTGACCTCTCCTTCCATGCCTATGCTGCTGAAGGTCAAAAGAGTGAATTTAGATCACATGGGAAGTATGTTACAGGAGAACAGGGCAATTTCTAGCGGCTTTGTCAAGATCATGTGGGATTGGCAACTCATCAGATTTTCTGAAGGTTGCAGATTTTCTTGAACATAAATCTGTATCCATGAAGGATAAAGTTTTTACTTGGAGTTTAATTATTTACTGCCAAAGGACATGCTTCTACCACTGCTTGGGGTCCAGTGAACCTCCCAGCTCAGTGGTCCTGTCAAGTTGGTGCAAATGCCTCCACTAATTGGTGTCCTGCCCTGTTGTCCTCATGGTGAGTTCAGCATGAAGCCAGTCTCTCTCAAAGAATGGGCTTAGTGTGATGAAAGCCCTGTGATGCTACAGAGCACAGATGTGCAGTGCCTGGATGTGTTTGTTCAGTCAGCATGGACACTTTTCAAACACAAAAATGCAGTTGATCAAATTTGATTGTATTTTTAACTTTCACAGAAATAATATTTATAGCACTTGTGCTCTTGTAGATACCTATTAGCCATCAGTGACCCCAGGACTAATCATTCATTCATTCTTTTTTTTTTTTTTAAGATTTTATTTATTTATTTGACAGAGAGAGACACAGCGAGAGAGGGAACACAAGCAGGGGGAGTGGGAGAGGGAGAAGCAGGCTCCCTGCTTCCCTCCCTCCCAATGCGGGGCTCGATCCCAGGACCCTGGGATCATGACCTGAGCCGAAGGCAGACGCTTAACTGACTGAGCCACCCAGGCACCCCTAATCATTCTTTCTTAAAACTACCATCAGCCACAGAGGTAGCCAGAAGAAATGAAGGCGAAGGCTGGATTTCTACTCTGCACTGGCTGCTGATTTCTTTTGCTTGCAGTTGGGTCCTTTCAGGCATCACCCCTAATATATATCTGTACCCCTGTCTTCTTGTCCATAAGATTATGATTTGGGACTGGAAGTTGATTAATATCCTTTCCATATGTAAAGTCTACCATTATATGATGGAACGACCATAGGATGGAAATGAGGATTAAAGTATTAATTAGTAAGCTTTGCTACCTTGATTCATGGAGACTTTACAAGCAGGCACTTGATTTTTTAAATATATATGTATTTTTTCAATAAAAAATGAAAAGGGAGAATGGAGGATAAGAACGGTAGCTTTCCCCTGATCTTTTACATTTGCACAGTAACACCTAACATTTTTCTGGGTATATTGCAATTTATCAAGCACCTTTATATACATAATATGTTTTGAACTTTACAACCACCTGGCATAGTGGGTGAATAGAGCAGCTATTGTCTAGAGTCTCAGGAAGGTCAAGTTGGAGAGGTCAGGGTGGTTAGCAGTTGAGCTGACATGAACCTATTTCTTTTGTGTCTGGTACAATAACCATTCCATAGTCCAGCTCTACCGCTCCACTTTATTTACAACTAAAAACCTTTCCAATATTTTTTCAGACTTAAAATAAATAGAACCTTATCTTGATGAGCACTGAGAAATATATAGAATTGTTGGATCATTATATCACACCTGAAAGTAATATAACATAGTATGTTAATTATACTTCAATAAAAACAGATTAAGAAACAGAGCCTTGCAATATATAGGATGATTATTTGCTTTTAGATGACTGAAACCAGTTTTGGTTGTTTTTCAATTCTTTGGCCTCTATTCTAGTCATATTTTGAAAAATAGATTATAGAACTGTTGTGGAAATTATTTTACTTTTTTTTATTTTCAAAGATATGTGAAAAATTTTAACTTTCAGAGGTAGGGGTGAAGGAATCTTGCAGGCCATACATTGCAATGGGAAGCAATCTTAAAGAGGGATATGTCTGTGACTGGTAGAGGGACTAGACATTAAATTGCCTGGTAAAACCAAATTGCCTTCTTAAATTTGGGGGGGCAATTGCCCCCTTCAGATGTAATTATAATTATGGAATGGTATATTGAGATTTGCTTTCCAGATCCTGGAAGGTTGCACAGACTCTGTTTTTGTTAGTTTGTTTTGTTCTTTAAATTCATGAAAAATATTGTAGCCAAGCACAGACAATCTTGGAAATTTTGTTTGCAATATGACTATTATTCCTAGGCAGCAGAAGTTATGATTCATTGAGAAATCTAGACCCTGAGTTGCAACAATTATTGTATAACTTCTCAGGATATTTATCCTGCAAGTAATGAAAATAAATCACAACTAAAACCTCAAAAACACTAATTCTCAAATTCAAAGAACAACTACTTTAGAGCTATTTTCTTGAGTAAGGAAGGGGTTAAGGTATAGGCAGGAAGAGATAGGAGGCTCCTGACTAGGCTCTGAAACCTTGCCTGGCAGGCAGAGAAGGTAAGACCCAGCAGAACAGGAGATAAGGAAACAAACCAGATCACCTGGCCCTGGATGTTAGGGAGTATTTTTTTTGGCAGCTACATTGTAACCACAGAAAATGACCGGACCTCAAAAGGAAAGTAAGCCATTAAAGGATGTTATCAATAGTCCTTGCTCAAACCAAGACAGCACAAGAGTTTCAAGGCCACAAACTTCCTGGTCTGTTCTCCATACAAGACTACCAGTAAAAGGCCTCAGCGGCAACCCCTTTAGGAGCCCTCTCACTCGAGAGAGCTTTTTTCTTTCCTATTCTCACCTTCACTTAATAAACTTGCACTTCCCTTCACCCTTTTGTGTCTGCGAGATTCATTCTTCTACTCAGGAGACAAGTACCCTGCAACACTCTTAAGGGATGTTTGACTTTATAACAACCATTTTTTTTTGTGAAGCTAAACTCTTCAAGAGGCAAGCACTTACATGAGTTTTATCAGGATCATACTATATAATTTTTGGTTTCTTGAAATTCCGGATTGGACTTATTTTCTAGGTTTATCCTTGTTACATTAGCATGGCCATTGTTTCAATAAGTGAACACCTTGATAAATAATATTTTGTTTTCTCAACTCCCCCTGCAGCAACCCCCCATCTAAAAAAAAACAACAACAAAAAAAACCCAAGACATCTTTTTTAGGGATCCCAGTCTGGCTATTTTGAATCGTATTAACCTAAAAATGACATTCTCTACATTGACTATATTTCTTGACCGAATTGCCCTTTATTGGTTTGGCCAAATCATCTTTATCTTGGGATCCTTGGAAAAGACTTTTATTCTTGTTTTGAAAATCTTGCTGATTTGCAGAACAAATCTCCAGCCCATTTTTTTTTTCTTTTGTAAGTTACATAAGTCGCGCTGTGTGAACTAACATCTTGTCACTCATTGTCTTAAAGCAAAAGCCAAACTGGTGAGAAACCACCTACTGTTGATTATCAAACCTGTGCCAAAAAGGCAATAGCGACATGCTGTTCCGCTGTGCCCAGAGTGATCAAACAATCCTGAGAGCAAACAGGAACTGCAGCAGCAGGAGTCAGAGGACTTCACTAGCCACACAGAGTTAGAGAGAAGCCAGGGAGGGGTTATCTTAAAGTGAGGCCACACTATGCAAATAAAGCACTCTTCCTTTGTTTTTTGTTTGTTTGTTTGTTTTTGGTTTTGGTTTTTTTTTGGTTCAGGACTTTGGAGCACTATTAGAGGAGAAAACTTCAGAGTGATACAATTTTTATTCAAGTGGATGAAGAAACAACAGAGGACTATGGCTAGAAATATTTTGTTTGTTTGATATTTGGTATTTGTGTATGTGTGTTTATGCTTATACTTGTATTCTGACTTTGTTTTGAAAACAATTTATGGTATCTCAGTCTAATGTGTGTGTGTGTGTGTGTGTGTGTGTGTGTGTGTATGTGAAAAGTTTTGGTTAAGATCGTCTAGATTATCTTTAAAATTCTTTTCCCTAAGTTTTGTTGCGAAATAATTGACATATAACATCATATTAGTTTTAGGTATACAATATAATGATTTGATACATGTATGTATTGAAAAATGATCACCACAATAAGTTTCATTAAAATCCATCACCTCACATAGGTCCAAATTTTTTTCTTGTGATGAGAACTTTTAAAATCTATTCTCATAGTGATGTGGCGAACAAAGGCAAAAGAAATGTAGATAAAATTAAATTTCCTTATAACCTGCAGCCCATTGATAAATACTTGAGACAGGCAGAGAATGACATTCCTCCCAAACTCCCAACTGTCTTAATGTTAATGCCTTGTTAGAGGGAAAAACAACTTTAGCTTGACAATAGCTAGGCCTCCGGGGATCCTGTGAGTCTTCTTTAGCATATGATAGTCCTTTTGGAAACTTCCCTTTGTTTTTTCCTCTCCCAACTCTACAGTATATAATCAATTGCTCCTCACAACCCCAGTGCACCTCTTTCTGCCCATGGGCCTTGTGCTACAATAAAAACACCTTTTCTCACCCAAGACATCTCAAAAATTCTTTCTTGGCCATCAGGTCCAAACCCCAACATAACCCCAAATACAATACAGTATTGTTAACTACACTCATGACGCTATATATTACATCCCCGGAATTTATTTAGCATATAACTGGAAGTTTGTACTTTTTGATCACTTTCACACATTTCCCACAGCTGTCCCCTGCCTCTGGCAACTGCCAAGCTGTTCTCTGTTTCTATGAATTCATTTTTTTTTTTTTTTTCAGATTCCATATATAAGTGAGATCATAAAGTATTTGCCTTTCTTTGTCTGATTTATTTCACTCAGCATAATGCCCTCAAGGTCCATCCATGTTGTCTTAAATGGCAGGATTTTCTTCTTTTTTAAAGCAAAATAATATTCCGTTTATACATATATACCATATTTTTTTGGATACATTCATCCATCTATGGACACTTAGGTTGTTAGCATGTCTTGGCTATTATATATGATGCTGCAGTGAACATAGGGGTGCCGATAGCTCTTTGAGATAATGATTTCATTTCCTTTGAATTATGTATCTAGGAAGTGGGATTGCTGGATCATATGTTAGTTCTATTTTTAATTTTTTGAGGAACTTATACTGTTTATTATAGTGGCCGCAACAGTTTGCGTTCCCACCAATGGTATATGAGGGTTCCCTTTTCTCCAAGTCCTCACCAACATTTGCTGTCTCTTGTCTATTTGGTGATCACCATTCTAACAAGTGTGAGATGATATCTCCTTGTAGTTTTGATTTCCAGATAATTTTTATAAATAGAACCAGATAGAATATTTCAGAGTACTCATCTTAATAATGGAGTGAATCAGAGACAGTTGTTTTAATGTTACTCAATTCTTTCAGAAAATTGTTTTTATTAGTCAAAATGAAATCTTGTTTTTGCTTGATAAGAGGAAATGTCTTGGCATAATTGATCTTTTGCAAGGTAGTTAACAATTAGTAACTAAAAAATGCCCCTATGGACTCTAGTGAATGACTTTTTAGATGTGGAAAATAATATTTCTATAACTCTATAGAGTGATACTATGGTTTTGAAGACAAAAATGAATAGACAGGCAGATGGATGCTTTGTTGCTTCTAGGGAAGAATATTCATATTATTTCCATCATTTAGCCATTTACTGACTGGTTAATTGTATATTTCCCACAGATTGATGGCATCACCAACATTTAGTCACAGGCCTCATAGTATTGAAACTGTGATTAGATTTGGTGCAGGAATGGATTGATGGTATTAGGGACAGGGTGGGCACTAAGGCATTAAATATAAAAGTTCCTGGCTTCTTTTTTTTTAGCCCTTTGTGATATGGCTCCCAACAGTCTCAACCTCTACTACATCTGTTACAATACTTTGCTTCAGCTGAATCAACTCATTTGGGGTTTCTGATCCCTGCGGTCTCATGTCTGTACGTTTGTTCAATAACTGGAAATACCGTTTCCTTCCCACTTCTGATGTATCTGTGAATGTGAAGAAAGTTCCACTAGACTAACACATCTGACCTCTCTTCATGCCCTCGCACACTTTATACCAGAGAAGGTAAAGTGTGACTTACCTAATTGGGGGGATTGGAAAGGGAAGTTGGGCATGAGTATGCCCGCCCCTTTTTTTTCTCCCTTTCTTTGGGAACCAGCTTGTTCCCCCTTGCTGCCTGTGGTCTCCTGCCCACATTGCCTGTGACTGGAGGAGTAGGTCTGGCCAACTCATCATTAATGTGCACTTGCCCACAGATAGAACCTATGTCCTCCACCCCCGCCTTCTTTGGTAAGAAAGATTTTCTTTTTGGCTCCTGTCTGTTGTCTGCTTTGGATTATTTTTCAATTGGTTCTTGTTTTGGGTAAAGTGGTACTATGTTTTGGACCCCCATGAATGTATAAAACATATACGGTCTCCTATTCCTGCCATGTCCTTCCCCTTCTGCTTATCTTTCTAAAATTCAACCCAGTAGTTACCCCTCTTGGTTTTCCTCCTTCCTTCTTAGTCTGTGCCTCTGTAGAATTGCATGCATACTTCTCCTTAGCTTAGTTTTTCATCTTGCCTCCCCCTTCCCCTGCTCCCACACCCTCCCAGATTGCAAACTCCTTGAGTGCAGAGACTGGCCTGTTGTTGTTTTCCCAGCGCCTGTCACAGAACTTGCATGTAGTAGGTACTCAATAAAGGTATATGGAATGAAGCCAATGAATTATGGAAAAATCTAAGGCAACTTTTAATCCATCAGTATTGAATTATGGGAGTTAATTTCTATGATCATAAAGAAAATGTGTGACTATGTTTTTTTTTTTCTTCAGAAGCTGTCTTCCATTTTGTTGTCTTAAACCCACTTTATATGAACTGTAATTATGAAAATACACCTCCAGGAATTTTGTTCTGAAAATTATTTGACCTCCAACTCCAAATGCCCTAGCAGTGTTTTAAGTATTGTCAACTATGCTTCCTTCCCAATGTAATTATTTTCACTGGTATCAGTAACAGTAAAGATGAGTATGAGTATGGATATGTACCTTAGAGATGGGAGTTTATAGTTGAGGCTTAGCAGAAGACAAAGCTTCTTGCTTCCCGTAGACCCAGGCACTTGCCATTCATCTTTTGCTTTATTCTCACCTTGCACATGATTGACATCTGCTTGCTGTCCAGTTTAGTATCTTTTCATGCATATCCATCTTCTCCTCCTAAATGGGTTGTAAGCCCCTCTAGAGTAGGGCAACAGCAGTGGTACACTTCTTCATAACTTTGTGAGTCTGTTACAGAGCCTTGTACATAGTGATGCTTACAGATAGCTTGGCAATTAATTATTTGTAACGCTGACAGAAAAAGTGATTTTCAACATGTGAAAACTGAAAATAGTTACAAATCCCTGTCTTGAGTCTCTAAAAGATAATGGGAATCATCAAGTATGTGATTCTTTCATCTTGTTCCTTTTAATTTGAACTTTATGTCAAAACGGAGCCATTTTTTTCCTCCTAGTTTACGTAAGGAAAGGGCTATTGCATCTAAATCTAAAAGAATGTAAATCCTGGAATGTTTTGGGGACTCCCAGTTTTGACATCAGTAAATAATATGCCATTGCTGAGTTCTGGGAGAAAAGAAATGCTTCAGCTTCAAAAACTGTCTGTTAAACAGAAAGACAGGTGTATCATGTTTACAAGGGATGTGACATTATAAAGTCAGCTGAAACAACCCATCCAGATGTGCAGTGATCTGTAGCTATGAACCCAGAGAACCCTGTCACAGGTTTTATGGGTAATTTTTGTTTGCGAGTGTTTAGACACCTTAGCAGCCAACTGGAATGGGGCCAATATCAGTAACAACACACAGATGAAAAATCACTATCTAATCAACTCCCATCAAACCAGTCAGTGGTAAAACAGTGCTTCCCAGAAACACTTATTACAGATAACATTTTGGTTGTTAAATTTATGAAGTGTAAAGTTATATAACTTCTTTTTTGAAAAAGTCAAGACTGCATTTTCATGCACACATCCACCCACAAACACAGTTCAGCAGTGGAAGCACTAATAGGGTCATTGACAAAAATAAATTACATAAATAATATTTAGCAATTTTCAACATTCACTGAGAAAGTCCACACACGGGGGCACGGCCTTGCCAATTATGAAAAATGTTATCCTGAATAATTAGCAGAGTGTGTTGACAAAAATGTCAGCATGAGCGGAGGCAGTGTGGTTTATCTACTGGCATATAAGATACACCTTTTTGAACCCAAAGTTTTGCTAATTTACCATGTTTTCATCTTGCAGGCTTACTATAAATCCTTAATGTAAATTTGGTAAAGGTGGTGCTTGTCTTAGAAGAAACTACCTCTGTTCTGTATCATGGTGTATATTATGGGCTAATGTTGCAGCACTGATGATCTCAGTGGTGGGACGGCTGCTCTTTTCTCTGTGGTTCAGATATTAGGTGCCCCCCCCCCCAAATGAGGAAGTGCCCACGCTGAGTCAAATTCTCTTTGAAAGGATCCTTGGGTCCATGCAGGTGTGTAGATCTCTGTTGCCACCAAGATAAAATTGAGTTTTCTAAATCCTTTCTATTGTCAACCTCACTGGATTCAAGGTTCCAGGTATAGGCACTGTCCTCTCCTCACATACACACAAGCTCACAGAGGTGGGCATTTTGGCCATTAGCTGCTCTGCTAACCTGCAACCACTTGGACTACTTTGGATACACAGCTAGGAGAAATTACTGAGACGGGAGTACCATGGGATATTGGATACTTGTGCAGAGCCCTGTTACTTTAGTTTCAGTATGTTAAACTTTTATTTAGTAAGTTTCAGAAGCAGAAAGGTTTTTGAGATATACAGTCTTAATTGCTCTCTTAATCATTCTTCTGAAAGTACTTTTTCAAGGGTCACAGGCAGCCATCGAACACAAATCCAAAAAACACTTGCTCAAAACAAAGACTTCTTTTATCTTTGGCCCTGATGGCTGACCTGTCCTGTCTTCCCCAGGCCTCCCCTGGGAATCTGATGTTTCTTTGTCTTCTTTCCTTTGTTTCTTTAAATCTTTCTTATGCTTCCTAAGTTGTATCCTTACTCTTTTCTTTCCGTGAATTTGCTTGGTGATTTCATCCTTTTTCGTGGCTCCAGTTACGATTTTATATGCACACAGTTTTCAAATATGTAGACTTTCTCCTAAATTACTGGAGCACACTGCCACTGTCCATATGTATTTCATGTGTTTTATACTCAACATGTTGAAAACCACACGGAGTATCTTCACCTACAAATTGTCTTCTCATTCTCATATCTCCATCCTTGTTAATTGTAGCATCATTACCAATAGTCATGTGGGATCTAAGTGTCAAACGTTGTCTTGACTTCTCCCTTACTCCCTTACTTCGACCCCTTCCTTCTTATTGACATGTCTTACATCTCTTCTTTTCTATTGTCAACCTTCAGTTCATGTTTTTGTAATCTCCTCTCAGAAAGTGAATATATTTTAACAGACATCCAGGACTCTTTTCGTACCTCAGTTCATCTTGGAAAGTGCCTTCAGAATAATTTTGTGAAGATCTCTTTTTTTCCTATAACTTCACTGTTCTAAAAGTCATCTTTTTCACTCATTATTTGTTGAGTTTTTACATATGTTCTGAACTCTCATAAATCCTGGAGTACAAATGGTTCTTGTCCTTAAGGAATTCCCAAATAGGTCACCAATAATGATAATATATGGTGATTTGTATAATGATGGACATGTCTTACTATTTCTTGATTACCCACTTAGAATTCTTCCCTTCCTTTCTCCTACTATACAATTCCTTGCTCTTTTCAAAACCCAGGTAAAATAGCATCTCCATCGTTGTATTTTTCCTTGTCTCACTTAAGCATATTTTCTTTATTTGCAGTCTCATATAATTTATTCTCTGAATCATTTATTTGGAAATTAATCATCTGGTGGTTTGTCATCTTCTATTGCAAATTTTAATTGTAATTTAATGTTTAATACTTTGTCTTGTATTCTCATTTAGGTTGTCCATGTTCTGAGATTAATAATAAAGTCTTAAACTTGATAGCTTCCCCAGGCCCTTATGGCATATTGCTATTAGGTATTCAAATACAAAGATTACAAATGATAAATAATATTGAGTACATTTTACTGGTTAAATTAATAGCTTTTTCCTACCCATATTAAAATCTGACATGACATGAAATAATTTGAAGTGTTTTTATACAAATTTTTATATAATCAAATTTACTTTTTGTGTAGGTGTTCTCAACCTTCTATCCTATTCAAAACTTGTCCTTGAAATTTCAAAATCTCATCTACTGTTAACAATTTCTACAAGAATTGTTAAAAATGAAATCCAGTATAGTCTCCTGAGGAGTGGAATATGCCCTTCAAAACAATTTTACCTCAAAACATTTTCTGACTCAAGAGATTTTCATTTTTGTCACTTTGGTCTCAAGGCAAAATTTGAGTGTTAATGTAATGAAAGCAAATGTAATGCTAATAATACAGGGACTGTAAATTACATTAGATAATATTCTATATTTATCTTGAATAATGAATTAAATCAAGATTTTAATATTATCAAGTATTTGAAAAATTAAATTCCTATGGTGATTGTAGTTTTCTCTTTCTACTTTTAACAAATTATCACAAACTTAGTGGCTTAAAAGAAGACAAAGTCATGTGTTCTTACAGTTCCCTAGGTCAGAAGCCCAACATTAGTCTCACTGGGCTAAAGTCAAGACGTCTTAGATCTGGGTTTCTTCTTGGAGGCATAATGGAGAACCCATTTTCTTGCCTTTTCCAGCTTCTAGAGACCACTGGCATTTCTTGGCCTTTCTCTCTATCATCAGAATTAGAAATGTTGTGGCGGGGAGTGGGGGGTGGTGCTGAGTTCTTCTCACACTGCCATGTCTTTGATTCTCTCTTCCATACTCACATTTCCCTATGACTACAGCCAAGATTCTTTAACATCCATGGGCTTAGATTGGGCCAATTTGGATAATCCAGAATAATTTCTGGATCTCAAGGTCTTTAACTTAATCCCATCTGCAAAGTCTCTTTTTCTATGTAAAGTAACATATTCACAGGTTCTAGAGATTAGGAATAAACACTTTTGGGTGGCCATTATTTTGTCTACTACAGATAATTTTAGGCATCTGTGGGATTTAGTCTATTTTCAATTGAGTGTATTTCAGTATTCATAAAAACTATTCTAAATTTCTTACGATCATAAAATCTTAGAACCTGAAGAGTCCATAGAGGTCATCTGTGATAGCCAGCATTCAAAATGACTCTCAATGGGCCATACCTCATGGTATTCACATCTTTGCATAGTCCCCTCTGATATTAAAACAGGGTTGACTTTGTACCAACAAAATATGGTGGAGGTGAGTGTGTGACTTCTGGAGCTAGGTCATAGAAAACATTAAAACTTTTGTCTTGGCCTCTTAATCTAGGGGAAACTAGCCAGGAGGTAGTAAGGAACATCAAGCAACTTTATAAAGAGGTCCCTGTGAGGAGAAACAGGCTGCCTGCCGACAGCCAGCACCAACTGGTCGGTCATGTGAATGAGCTACCTTGAGAATCTTCTAGTTTCAGTGAAGCCTTCATATGACTCAGCCCTGCCTGACATCTAGTCTGTGATTGTATGAGAGACTCTGAGCCAGAATCTCCCAGCTTAGTCTCTCCCAAATTCCTGGTCCACAGAAACTATAAGAAGTAAGATCTATTTTTTTTTTTAAAGATTTTATTTATTTATTTGAGAGAGAGAATGAGAGACAGAGAGCACGAGAGGGAAGAGGGTCAGAGGGAGAAGCAGACTCCCCGCTGAGCAGGGAGCCCGATGTGGGACTCGATCCCGGGACTCCAGGATCATGACCTGAGCCGAAGGCAGTCGCTTAACCAACTGAGCCACCCAGGCGCCCAGTAAGATCTATTTTTAAATCACAGTTTGGGGTTACTTGCTACACAGCAATAGATAACCAATCATCTAATCCACCATTTTCAACATGTGTTCTGAGAGGCACTAATTCAGTTAGATGCTCTTTTAAACAGTAATCCCTTATTCTAATAACTTAAGGAACACTATATACTATGACTTCTCTTCAAAAATTAAAATATATATTAGTAGAAAATAGATCAATTTAGCAGTGTCTAACTCAGTGTGAACTATATTTGCCTATAGACCAGTTTTTACCAACACTACTCCTGCCACCTATTTTTAAGTCATGTCCACTGGCAGCCTGAAGGACACCTTTTGTGCAATTCAGATTCAGTCTAATTTTTCTGTTTTTAAAATAAAAAAATGAATGGTAGAAAGGCAGTTTACTCACAGTTTCTTGATTTAGGCAGCAATGAGTTCATAGTAGAATGAAACTAGAACTCAGGTCTCCTAATTTTTATGTTCTTTAATTATACTGACCAGAATTTGCTTAAGGTAATATGTGAGTAGATATATAATGGTATCAAGGAGAACGTCTGTTTCCCATTGACTTACTTCTCCTGTCCTTCCTTCCCATTCTATCAAGGCCTAAAATTCTACTATTAGACTGTTTCTAATGGAAGCATTACTACACGTGAAATGTCTTTAGGAGAAAAAACCACTTTATGCTCTATAAATCAGTTACTTACAAATTTAGGATGAACATAGCATTTGAAGTTTTGATGAAAAAATAGGTAACCAATGAAGATCCTAGGTCTTTGAAGAGGAGTGGAGTACTACCTTGAACTCTGTTATTTAGAGGGACCACTTTGACTTTTCTCTGTCCATACCTTCCCAGCCGGGGGCCAAGGAGATTTTCCCACCTAGGGTCCACATTCCTGCTTCTAGACTAGACATCAGGTACCAGGGATCCCAGAGTTCCCCGATCGAAATGCTCTGATCCTGTTGCCTAGGGCGTGTGCAGGCATCATCCATGGGACCACCTTTCTAAAGTAGCCTACGCCACAGTGTCCACCCTGTGGACTCAAGGGGCAGCATCTGTTTTTGGTGGGGTATAGACAAATCCCCAGGCCTCTCACAGTATAAGTCAGAGCTGAGGTTAAAAAGAGGAGAGTGACTTGCGAGCTGCGGCTTGGTTCTTCTGGCACTTGAATATCCAGGCACAAAACTCTGAGTCTGCATATTCTATTTTTTTTTTTAAAAGATTTTATTTAGTCATTTGACAGAGAGAGACACAGCGAGAGAGGGAACACAAGCAGAGGGAGTGGGAGAAGGAGAAGCAGGCTTCCTGGGGATCAGGGAGCCCGATGCGGGGCTCGATCCCAGGACCCTGGGATCATGACCTGAGCCTAAGGCAGATGCTTAATGACTGAGCCACCCAGGCACCACCGAATCTTCATATTCTAAATTAAAACTGGGCAACCCAGTTGTTATGAAAGTGTATTTGTCAAGGTAAGTGGATGGAATATATTTAATAGCTTTTTAAGGTAGATTTATAACTTTTAAATATGTAGCCCCATTGTGGACCTCCATTTGTACTCTTGTGCCCACCCTGCAGTTGTTACTGGGGGCGCCTAGCAGAGAGTTCATTTTGGTGCGTAGGCATGTACTCATTTGTTGAAGAAGTACACGATGAGGAAGAAAGTGTGGAATGGTGATGTAAAACATGAATTATCCAGCACTGCTCCTGTTCTGGATTTTTTTTTTTTTTTTCCTTACTGGTAATGAAGTTGGTTCTTCAGTGCATAAGATTAACTTAGATATTACTATCTAAGGATAACATTTATTAGGGAATTTCTAGAAGGATCTGAAAATGTTTACCGCCCTCTACATAGTACATTCGTTAGCAGTTAAATTTCTGGGTTGGAATTCTATGTTCAGCTGGATTATAATGAGCCTAAATCTTTTACATATTTTAGTTTTCCGTTTCCTTTGTCCTTAATTCCTTTAGTTCAGTGTTGATAAAGTGTGATCTCAGGACCAGCAGCACCAGCAATACCTGGGAACTTATTGGAGAACAAAATATGAGCTCCCCTAACCACCCAACTTCACTTTTTTTTTTTTTTTTTGCCCAACTTCACTTTCAAGACCTACTAAATCAGAAACTCTGAGGTGGGCAGATCCAGGAGTCTGTTTAATAAAGCCTCAAGGTGGTTCTGAAGCAGCTACAGCAAAAGTTTGGGAACCACGACCTTAACCTATATTCACTTCTGGATGGAGTATTCAGAGACAAATATGGCTAACAGTTTTCTTTGTCCACCATACTGGATCAACGGACACCAGATAGTGCCATTGAGAAAAACAGTGTGCTTTTATAATTGAAACAAAGAGCACTTTTACTTTAAGTTCTCTCTAGAAAAAATGAGTACACAAGCTAAATCTCACATGCTTGGTGCCTTTTGATAAGGCTTAGCTTGCTTTTGAATTTCTTTATTTTTATCTTTAGTAGTGGTTTCAAGTTGTAGTTTTGTTATTGTTTTTGTTTTCCTGGCCCAAAGCCCCTGAGAGGTGCTTCATCAAGGATTGAAACACCATAAAGGAGAATCAATAAATTAAGTTAAAACTGAACTTCAGAGTTAGAGGGTAGAAAGAGAAAATGCAACCATTCTCCACATGCAGTTTTACTTCCAGAAGGAAAAACAAATCTGTTGTTTGTTTTTTTATGGTTTGATTAAATTCTCTGATCACAATAGCAATGCAGACCCACTCTGATATTCGCTGTGAATTGAATAGTAATAAGAAAGTCTGCGTTTTTATCTAGTGGCAGGAAAAAAAGATAGAAAATCAAATGTACTAATTTTTGAACTTAAACTATGGTTAATATTTATTAATAATTGGTGTTTAATATAATTTTACTTATGGCTACTTAGAATTGCAGTGGATTTTTATATAAAATAAAGAAGAAACCAATAATGTAATATGATTTTTACACAGAGTCTTCCATTGTTTTTATGTCTTCATTTATCATAAATTTTAATTTTATCTTCTTTTCACTAAGAAAGCCATCACACCAGGAAAATGTGGAGATACTTTTTGAGGTTTTCTCCTATTTATGATTTTATATTAATTTTATAAATAGTTCCAGTTTTTGCCTTCTAGGGGCTTATGTTTTACAATTGAAGAATAAGAGTTTGATAACAATTTGAGTTACAAGATGTTTAAATTGTAAGAGCAGCTGGCTAAATATGTAAATAATTTTATTAGTATTTTCTTGTATCTTACAAATTTTGAAATAGGATCTAGCAATCACAAGTGACTGTATTTATTTTCAATCCTATGTTAAAAGCAGGGAAGTCTAAGATTTCCTGTATTGGAATAGAACATACACAATTCCCATTGAAATTTCACTTTAGGGACACCTGGGTGTCTCAGTCAGTTAAGTGTCTGCCTCAGCTCAGGTCTTGATCCCAGGACCCTGGGATCAAGCCCTGTATCGGGCTCTCTGCTCAGCAGGGGAGTCTGCTTCTCCCTCTCCTTCTCCCTGCTCGTGCTCTCTCTCTCACCCTCTCTCTCTCAAATAAATAAATAAAATCTTAAAAAAAAAAGAAATTCTACTTTAAGCCCTGACATTATTCATCCTCTCCCCTTTGATGCTGTATGTCCTATTGATGATCTACCACAGTTCCTCATCTTCTCTTACGTTAGATATAAAAGATAAAGTTTCCCTGCTGATTCTAGGAAAATCTTTTCCTTATCTTAAAGCATCATTCTAAATGATGCCACTACATTTTTAAAATATTAATGCTATCATGTTCCTCCTTCAAGAGGGAGATTGAATACTCAAGTGCTTCAGGATCAAAGCTGATGTGTCATGGGAAAGCTCTTAGAGCCTGATTGTTGTCATTGTCTTGGCTTTATTCATCCATTGTTTCAATATGGACATTGTGGCCAGTGATACTTCTTACTCACGTGGTACAGATGCATGTGAAATGAAGCTGATCCTGATCTGTTATAACCTGTTAGATCTACTTGTGGGAATTGCTAGCCTGTCAAACTTCCTCCATCGTTAACTATTACTGTTTTTTTTTTTTTTTCTAAAGGATTTACATAGTCAATGAGTAGAATATGGCTTGTACTTATTGACTGTTTATTTATAATTATTTTTACTCATTTCTTGAATCTATGTTTTGCTCCTACAAATTTACTTTTAGCTCTTCAAGATAAAACTTCTTTATTTCATTTGCATTTCTATCAGCACTTAATAGTTTTCTATTCTTACTGGTAATTAAAGTATCTTAAAATAACTAACATTGCTGCTCACTTGAATAATGTCAAGTTGATTGTGCAGCATTGCTACAAGGCATATGGACTATAGATGTTAAAAAGAACAGTTCTTTCACAATATCTCACTTAATTCCATTGTTACATCTTAATATGTGGACCATGATTTTTCTCATTTTTATAAAGGGCTGCCATGATATATATTAGAATTCTTCAGCTCAGACTTTCATATTAAAAATGAGGTTTACTATAAATTCCACTCAGAGAAAGAAAGTAAGAAGCAAATTGTTCTTGGATGTTTTACAGAGAAGAAAGACAGAAAGTTGCAGGTTGAAAAAAATCTAAGGAATAGTAGTGTGATGGTTAGGGGAAATGCATATATCAAAAATTTGGCATCGCGTATTTTCTTGGTTTTCTTCTTTTTTTGGTTCAATTTTTATTTACCAAATAATTTTATGGACGTTCAAATATTAAGATGTTTCTCCTCTAGGGGCGCCTGGGTGGCTCCGTCGTTAAGCCCGCATCGGGCTCCCTGCTCAGCGGGAAGCCTGCTTCTCCCTCTCCCACTCCCCCTG